>NC_081290.1:162248863-162551893 GCF_030435805.1 Mustela lutreola | reverse complement strand
GTCCTAAGCACTGTCTGCATTGTCAGACACCTTCATTTCTAAGCTTATATCTTGTCACCTCAGCTATGTTGAAAATCCCTAAGTGTAGAAATATGGGTTTCCTCTCTGTATTCTCCCTTAGCACACAACCAGTGTCTCTCACACAACACTTGAATGTGTATTTAACTGATTAATATCCCACAGAAGTAGATATAGTATATATACAATCAATTTTTTTTTTTATTTGATAGATAGAGATCACAAGTAGACAGAGAGGCTGTCAGAGATAGAGAGAGGAGGAAACAGGCTCCCTGGTGAGCAGAGAGCCTGATGCGGGGCTCAATCCCAGGACTCTGGGATCATGACCTGAGCAGAAGGCAGAGGCTTTAACCCACTAAGCCACCCAGGTGCCCCTACAATCGAATTTTTAACTGCTTATTTATATTAGTGATTTTTTAAAAACATAGAGAAAAACATTAGTATTCATTCCAAGCTTTTTTCATTTTTATAATATCTTTAGATAATATCTGAGCTTCTCATTTCAATTGATTCAATAATCCCTAACTTGAAATTTGAAAGCGCAATTTTTAAAAATGCTAAATGGCAATTCTGACGAAAAATAGCATCACCGAATGGCTCTGTTCTTTGTACTAAACTTTGGAAACAAGAAATTCAGTGTTTTTCCTAGAGCTTCTTATTGGAAGCACAATAAATATTTCCAAAATTGTGAAGACGTTATAGCACAGTTAAGTTTATTTGCCCAGAAGCCAACAATTTGGAGGAACATATGTTTGGCAAGCTATGTGGCATGACAAATTATGGATTTAAATGATCCCAGGATAAATCTGTTGCTAAGTCTTTTGGAAGTTTCCAGATGAATGGGACAGGAATTGGGGGGCTGAGGGAATGAAAATAGAGTGTAATTGTGGTCATTTATTCTACATTTCTTTACACCCAACTATAATTATGTGTTCCCACAGCAAATAGGCGTCTGCTGTGTAATAGCCCATTACCAATTGGACAGTGAAAAGCTACACATTTCCAGGATTGTTCAGTAACATACTATATTAGAGCCACTCACCCTAGTACATTCTGCCCCCAGAGTCAATTATAAGTATGAGGCCATTACATACATTTCTAATTTAATACCCTAACAGTTACTGAGGTGGTATTTTCCAACAGTTTGTACTAACCTAAATACTCTGAGAGAACCAGACAGAAATAAGGGGACTTGGCTTTCCCATTCGCAGTCTTCAAAGAGTAATTTGGCATTTATTTGCTTCACTCTCTGAATTCCATCCACAAAAGAAAAAAAAAAACCCACATGATTTCAGTTAAAAATGGAATACACACTTATAATGATAATTTGGAAGGAAGAAAAGGTAAATAAAGAAGGGCAAAGGAAAAAAAGTTTCTCATATTTCCCTCCATCTATAACTACTGTTAATTTTTTTGTTTTTCCTTTTTTTCTTGGAATATATAAAATATTTTTACACAATTTGATTCCCCCAATACTATTTTGTAATTTTCTTTTTAATTTCATAATACAATGTACTATACCATATTATTTATTTCATGTCTTCTCTAATGCCAATATCTTTGTAGTATTTCATTATCTCACTTTCTACAGTTTAACTAATTTATTTTTTAAAGATCTATTTATTTATTTGAGAGAGAGAGAGAGAGAGAGCATGAGCAGGGGAAGAGGCAGAGGGAGAGAATCTCAAGCAGACTCTCTGCTGAGTGTGGGGGCCTGCAAAGGGGAAGGGAGGAATCCCATGACCTGAGCTGAAATCAAGAGTTGGATGTTTAACTGACTGAGTCATCCAGGCACCTCAAATAATATTTTAATAATGAATATTTATGTTCCCACTTGTATTACAAATACTTCTGCAGCAAATATCTTCTTTTTTTTTTGCTACATTTATGTTAACTTCCTGTTATATTCATATTGCACCGTAAAGATAAGTTCTTTGTTCTTCTTCATTATTATTTCTTTCCTGGACATACACTTTTATTCTGAATTCAGGAGAATTTCTCAAGCTTGCTTTTTAATTCCCTCTAATATCCAATCTAATGTTTCCTGCTTCTCACACATTTTAGCAGGGATTATATATTTTTTTATCTCCAGAATTTTCTTTATTTGAGCATTTTTCCCCCTCTCAGAAAGGGCTGGTCTAATTTCAGGATGTAACATTTTCTCAGATAAATTGATAAAATTTAAATGTCAGCTCCCATTTTCTTCCATTTTACAATATAACTGTTTCCTTAGGGCTATTTGTTGATACCTCAACTCAAGTCTTCTTTTTTTTTTAATAACTCAGTCTTTTCATTTGTAGATAATCCCAACCCCCTCCCAACCCAATTATCTCATGTAATAAGCTAAAAGTTAGACATGGGCTCTGAAAAATATTTTAATGCTATTTCTGGGTGACAAAGAGCCTACCAAGAGTTCTACCCTAAATGTCACAATATTGGGGGCATCTGGCAAGTATGCTCTTTAGATATGGACACTATCAAAGAGTTTTCTGATACTAATTTTTTTATTAAAAAATCTACAGGATTGAAGTTAATTTATGCATGATTGCAACTGAACCAACATGAGTTTGTTCCTTGGTGAATTAGAATTTGCACCAGGTTGAGTTGTCCCACAAAGAAAACTTAATTGCAGCAAGTAAGGAGACCATGGGGAATGACTTCCAAAGGCATGACTCCCCAAGAGAAGGTGAAGGGGTTCCTTTTGTTTAAGGTTGGGATGAATAGATAGAGAAGACTTGTCCTCCTGTGTAGAAGCGGGCTTAAGTCAGGCATGCGCCTTAAGGAAACATGCCTTTACCTCTTTCTTGGGTGGAGATTTTAGTATTATAATGAGTAAAGGTAATTATAGATCATTCCAGAGGTCACTCAATGGTCTATGTGCACAGGCATGAGTTAGGTTTAGCTCAAAGGGTCTGGGTGATCTGGACTGGTGGGAGGTCTTCTCAGGGCAGTCCTGCCATCACCTACGGGGTGGTTTCAGGTTTCATTTGCTTGAGTCAAGAGGAGAGCCAGAAAGAAGGACTTGAAGGCAAATATAAGACAAAGGTTTTTAGTACAAGCAGGTGGGCAGTAAAGGCCAGGTCTTGGGGTCTAGCTGGTGACATGATCACTAAGGTAAATAAGAGAAAGAATGATTACTAATGCCTATTACTAATTATGCCCCAAATTCTGTGAAATCTCTTATTACCATGTCTTATGAATACAACATCACAAACGGTTTCCAAGAGGCAAAAGCTTCTCATAGAAAAAAAGCAAGAAATCTATTCTATTTTGTTAGGACATTTTTTTTTTGCCAGTTTTGAGATCATCTTATTTTAATCTCAAGACAGTTTTGTTTTATTTATAACTTTAGGTATAGAGAAAAAACCCACAAAAACCTCTATTAATGATTATTTATCATTAGCTTCAAATTTCTGAAGTTTTTTTTCTGTTTTGAGGGGAGGGGGGCTGTGAATGTATGTGTATGTGTGTATGTGTGGATGAGTGTATGCGTGCTTGCACACACATAGGAGGGAGTAAGAGGAAGATAAATGTGAACATTGTTAAGCTCTAGTAGAGACAGTCAATGAGAGACATGCTGTTACATTGAAATCATTGGAATGGTAGCATCGAAAAATGAATGAAGAGAATGATAAATGATTTGGCAGGCATTTTAAAGAAAAACAATGGAGCGATCATACTCACAACAACGGAGAAATCATACTCACTGAATTATAACCTTTAGGGGAAGGCAAATTGACTCAGACAACTGAAGAGGCTATTATCCAGAGCTTAGGCTCTGGATAGCTAGTAATAATTTATGGCTTACCAACAACAACAAAAAATCTTTCCTATTTTTATTAAACCTCATTTGAGAAAAAGTTATATTGTCTCTCCATCTTACTATAATATTGTGATATAATAAACTTATCTTGATCTTTGTCCTCAGCTTCTGGCCAAGAGCTCCTAAAACCCCTGTAATCTACTAAGTGAGCAAAAGGAGCATTTTTGGTTATAATATTTGTTTTTTATCTTTAAAGCCTGAAATTGCTTTGGAATTACAAAGGTGAAAAAGCATCTTTTCCTATGCACAACAAACCTTTTTCAACCACACCTGCATTTATGCTAATGAAGTGACTTTTGGAAGACTCTCAGGGTGGGGATCTGGTTGCCAGGATAATGAACCATGTGATTGGAGGGTTGGAACTTTCAGTGCCACTCTCTGACTTCTGGGGTGGGGAGAAGGGCTAGAGGTTCAGTTAATCACTAATGGCCAAAAGACCTAAATAGACATTAATCGAGAGAAGACATAAATATATATGTGTGTGTACACACAGATGCACACAATGGAATATTATTCTGCCGTAAAAAATGAAATCTTGCCATTTGCAAGGACATAAATGGAGCTAGGGACTATAATGCTAAGTGAAATAAGTCAGAGAAAGATGAATACTATACAACTTCACTCATGTGGAATTTCAGAAGCAAAACAAACAAGCAAAGAGAAAGAGAGAGAAAGAGACAAATTAAGAAACAGACTCTTAACTCTAGAGAATAAAATGATTGTTACCAGAGGGAAGGGAGTGGGGGATGGGAGAAGTAGGTGATGGGGATTAAGGAGGGAGCTTGTGATGTGCACCAGGTGTCGTATGGAAGTGTTGAATCACTATATTGTTAACTAATATAACACTATATGCTCACTGGAATTAAAATAAAAAACTTTTTTTTACCTCCTCTGTTTTAAATAGATTATATGCTTAAGTATCCCACCTGCAAAAGGAAAAGCATTTTATAAAGAGGTAATGTGGTCTGCTGAAAATAAATATGAGGTTACAATGGTCTTCAAATTCTCATCACATCTTTTGTTATGTGTTACTTAATATCTCTAGCCTATTTTCTTATCTTAAAATAGGAGGGGAGGGGATAATTCCTATAAGGCAGAGATACCACGAGGAATGGGGGGGGACTATATAAACATGTATACGTACATATATATCAAACATTTGACACAGAAAGTTGGAGACTCCACCATTTAAATGTTGCAAAAGTTTAAAAGGATATCTGAATCTTTAATTAATGCTACTTAACACATAAATACTTTATATAGAACACACTTGAGATTTACTCTTTATGTATAATTATATCTCATTAAATTTTTATGTTTCAACACTGAGCTTTTCAAACTATTTTGCCTTTTCCTCTTTTATAGCATAAATTGTATTCTAAAAAGCTAAAGGACGAGAGAGGCCATGCACAGGCAAAGAAGAACTTTCAAAGGAAAGTTTTTTTATGTGATTTTTCTAAATATATATTGGGTTATTGGCAGAAGTTTAATCTGTTTCTGATCCTAAGCTGGTGATAGGTGACAGAGCAATAGTGATAGTGTCATAGATCAATAAACGAACTCTAGGCTTATCTGTACTAACCGCATTAATTGCTGTGTCATCTCCATATTACTCTTTTGCCTGGGTGCAAGTCTTGTAGCCAGAGGTCAAGGTACATAAAATTTTCAGTGTTATCAGTGTTAATTACAACTGGATTCTTATGAGAGACAGCCATTCATTTACTTGAGGCTAAGCCTCTCAAATATGTATTTCTTTTGCAATAAAAAATCCGTTTTTAAAATGACACAAATGTGTTAATCCTTCTTAGTTCCCCAGAAGCTAGGTCCAAGGATTCCTCTCCAGTGTAAATCAATGAAGACAAACCAGTTATGTACACTGTGATAAGCACTATGGGGTACCATAAGCTCTTAAAGAGTCTTCAGTCTAATTTGCTACCTCTACTATCACTACAGTGAAGGCTTATGTGAGGCACTATGTGCCAGGCTCTGTTCTAAGAGCCTGACATAGAGTAATTCATTTTATTTTTACAATAAACTGATGAGTCCAGTATCATCATTACATCCATGAGGAAACTGAAGCAAAGAGAAGTTCTTTAACTATAACCAGTATGTGATGGAGCTAGCTATAGTTAAGACACACCTGTGGGAAGATCACTAACTAAGAAACAAATTGTTCTAAATGCCAAATGAGTGTTGGAGGCAGTAAGTACTTTAGGTATTCATTAGAGGAAGAAATCAGTGTGGGCTTATATGGTTAGGGAATGTTTTTTGGTGAGTACAGGATGTCAATAGATAAAACCATGTCTTTAAAGTACACCATGAATTTATTGAAGCAGGGTTGATTAAGACAATGTCAAACTCAATTATTTTTAACCAAACCACTCACTTAACAGTGTGAATTCAAAGATGGGCGAGGGTGGGGCGTCCATTGAGGGCACCTGGCCAATCCTGTATTTCCTATTTACTCTGCTTTTTTGGGGAGATAATGCTCTGTTCTGCGATTTTGATGAAGAAAACACCTGAGTCTTAAACAGAAATCGAGGTGAAATAGAGTAGGTTTGAATATGGGAACATGGTGTGTAAGGATCATTTAAGTTTTGTTTCCTTTCATTCTCTGGGAAGGTGCTAAATAAATCTGAAATAACTTCCCTGTGCCCTTTATGATTACCTGAGATTTCTCCTCAGGGAAAAGTGACTAAGTCCACACTAGAATGTACATTGTAGATGTTAAATAAATGCTTATTATCTAGTAGGATGAAGTATAATATTAGATCTTGATATTGTAGACTTAGAAGAGGCTATTGATTGGACAGTGTTAGAGAAGGGAATACTTGAATCTTCCCAAATCCTTCTCTTCAAAGTTTTGGTAAGCTTTTCCTATAAGACTTCTTAGTTTTTTATTTATTGAGATATAATTGAAGTATAACATTATAGTAGTTTCAGCTATTCAGTATAGCAATTTAATACATGCACATATTGTGAAATGATCATCATAATAAGTTTAGTTAAAATCCATCACCACATATAATTATAGTTTTTCTTGAGTGAGAAGTTTTAAGATCTACTCTCTCAATTTTCAAATACACAATACAGTATTACTAACTACAGTCACCAAGCTTTACATTATATCCCCAGTACTTACTGACTCTGTGTCTATTTTTTTCTCTTTTTAAATTCCACATAAAAATTATCACATGGTATTTGTCTTTCTCTGTCTTACTTCACTTAGCATAATCCCCTTAAGGTCCATCCATGTTATTGGAAACAGTAAGAGTTCCTTCTATTTGTGTTTTATATGGCTGAATAATATTCCTTTGTGTGGGGGCACCTGGGTGGCTCAGTGGGTTAAGCCTCTGCCTTCTGCTCAGGTCATGATCTCAGGTCTGGGGATTGAGCCCCGCATTGGGTTCTCTGCTCAGTGGGGAGCCTGCTTCCTCCTCTCTCTCTGCCTGCCTCTCTGCCTACTTGTGATCTCTCTCTCTCTCTCTCTCTCTGTTGAATAAATGAATAAAATCTTTAAAAAAAATTCCTCTGTGTGCGTGTGCACCTGTGTGTGTGTATGTGTGTGTATATCACATTTTCTTTATCTATTTACCCTTCAATGGACACAGGTTGTTTCCGTGTCTTAGCTATTAACAAATAATGATGCAATGAACAGAGAAATGCAGATATCTTTTTGAGTCAGTGTTTTAATTTATGTGAGATAAATTCCCCAAAGTGAAACTGCTGGACCACATGGTAGTTTTATTTTTGATTTTTTGTGGAAACCGCATAGAGTTTTCCATAGTGGAAGATGCACAGGGTTCCTTTTCTCCACATCCTTACCAACACTTACTTCTTACCTTTTTTTTTTTTAATAAAGATTTATTTATTTATTTGACAGAGATTACAAGTAGTCAGAGAGGCAGGCAGAGAGAGAGAGGAGGAAGCAGGCTCCCTGCTGAGCAGAGAGACTGATGCGGGGCTTGATCCCAGGATCCTGGGATCATGACCTGAGCCAAAGGCACAGGCTTTAACCCACTGAGCCACCCGGGCACCCCTATTTCTTACCTTTTTAATAACAGCTATTATAACAGGTGTAAGATGATATGTCATTGTGGTTTTGATTTACATTTCCCTGATGACTGTAATGATATTGAACACCTTCATACGTACCTGTTGGCCCTCTGTATATCTTGTTTGATAAAACAAGGTCTATTCAAATCCTCTCCCTATTCTTAATAAGATTGTTTTTATCTTTCCTATTGAGTTATATATGTTCTTTATATTTTTTAGATATTAACTATCAGATATATGATTTTCAAATATTTTCTCCCATTCAGTAGGTTGCCTTTTTAAAGGTTTGTTTCTTTTTAGGTGCAGAAGCTCTTTATTTGATGCAGTCCCACTTGTTTATTTTTGTTCTTGTTGTCTTCGCTTTGGTGTCAAATCCCAAAAATCATTGACAAGACCTATGTTAAAGAAGCTTATTGTCTATGTTTTCTTCTAGGAGTTTTATGGTTTCAGGTCTTATGTTCAAGTGTTTAGCAGCTTTTTCTACTTTAAACCTGATGTTCTTACATTTTCGTTTTCTGTGTCTAAAGGGAGTGTTTTAAGAAATATTAAGGGCTTAAAGGATAGGTTTTTTCTTTTTATTTGAACATTTATCAAAATTGGATCACTTCCTGGGGCACCTGGGTGGCTCAGTCAGTTAAGTGTTTGACTCTTGGTTCTAGCTCAGGTCATGATCTCGGAATCACGGGATCAAGCCCCAAGTGGGCTTCAAGCTCAGCTTGTAGTCTGCCTGAGATTTTTTCTCTCACTGAGCCTTTGCTCCTCCTCCCGTGCTCTCTCTATCCCTCTAAAATAAATAAATATATAAAATCTTACATAAAGTAAAATAAAAAATTGAATCACTTCCTATTATAGAACTCTTTAACAATACCCATGAAGGGAGTCATAATGGTAAAATAGGAAAATAAGAACAATTTATTGAAGGAAAAGACATTTTTACAAAGGGAAATGTAAAAGCAGAGAAGTAAGACAATCATCCAAAAGGAAAACTCCTTCTTACCCTAGTTTGCTTTTTTAACTAAGCAGAATTATGGACCAAATGGCTGAGATCAATGGTTCCTCAGGATTGGTTGGGCATTAGAATCATCTAGGGAGTTTTTATCAGACAACAAAGGCTGGGCCTTACCCCTAGAGTATATAATTTAATTAGCTTGAGGTGACATCTGGGCATTGACAGGGTTGAGAACCATTAGTCTAGAAACTGTCTCAACTGCCCATTAGAAATACATAGACAACATAATCAGAAGTGTATTTTAATGGTATTTCTACTCAAAGTGTGAAACTTAATTGATCTTTAATATTTTTTTACTTTTGGGAAACAAAGTTAGAAGTTAAACACACATAGGCATAATAAGACACCATACTGGGTTACATCTTTGGTGCAACAGAGAGGCATGGTCTTTAACATAGCCTTTTTACTTTATTTTTTTTTTAAGATTTATTTTTGGGAGGGGGAGAGGGCAGGGAGAAGGGGTTGAAAGAGTGGGAGAGAATCCCCAAGCAGACTCCCCATTGAGCCTGGAACCCTAAGTGGGGCTCGACCTGGACTGAAATCAAGAGTTCGATGCTTAACAAACGCAACCCACCCAAGCTTTCTTTTAATGTGGTCTTTAAATACTATGGCTCAAACTCTCCAGCTGGCAATAACTATCATAGTAATAATCACTGGTCTTTAATAAAAATAGAACTGCACCGTTTGTGCTCCTAAGATTAAACATTAACCAAAGCTCTTAACTACAGTAATGTACACATAAATTGGAGAAATGCTTTAGAAGGGGCTGTCCAGTGTTCTTTTACACACTCCTTCTTGGGTGTGAAAGGGACAACACATAAAGAATGCAAGAAGGAATGTGGGGTGGGATGCAGCCCACATCAGAATTTCCTCCACACTGGGAAAACTGCTATAGTTTGAAGTGACAAGGCTGAATGCGCTTGACAATCCTGGGGGAAGATATCCACAAGCTCCACCACTGAGAAGCAATTTGATAGTTAGGAATAGAGCTGCAGAATTCAGCATGATGAAGGAGGAGGCATAGTCTCTGTACTCAAAACATGCAAATGTTTCTTTTATTAACTCTTCATTACTTAATTTTATTAGATGATCTTATTAATTTAATGTACTCTGAGGGTTAGATAGAAGTCAGCACTAAATATGAATGAGCATTGACTAGGTAGCAGAGTCCAGGCAAATCACTCCAGTGATTGCTCCAGTATATTAGAATTGCTCCAGTATATTAGAAGCCTTGGTGGAGATTGACATCCAATTCTTTCCACATAGCTTTCTCTTTCTCAGGGATTGATTAACATGAGAGGACCTCCAACCTCCTACACCTCAGATCTGCTATTGCTACGTGAGTTTGTAATCCCTCCTTCCTCTCTTTCCAGATCTGAATTGTTCTCAGCAATTGTCTGAGATGCCTATCAGGGTGCCTATCAAAAATCCCATCAAATTTCTGGCTCATCCAATTAATATTTGAGTGACCTTGGCAACATCAGAGTGTAAAGTAGAAGTGGTATTACTTGTCTTATGGTTTTTATCTGAACAAAAGTTATACTAATTTGTGGAAGAGTATACTATAAACTTTTGCCACTCAACCTTATGAGAGCTTAACCTAGAAAAATTCACATCGCTAACTTTGTTTTTACTGTTAAATAACACTGTGAGAAGTATTGTAAATATACCAGTCCCACTGAAATATTAATTTTTTTCTGTAGAATTTTATTTGGAAAATTTCATTTCATCAAAATATTAATCTAAAAACATTCTAAGATATGAAAATGTTATACAATTTATCTATTAAAAATTAATCAGATAATTAATTCTGCAGTTAGGTACATTGTGTTCACCTACATAAAAAATATTACAAATTTTCACTTTGTCTACATGTTTATCTGATGTCCTAACTACATGAATTCCAAACTATTCTAAATTCTGTGAAATACTAATTTTAAAAATATCAGAACTAAATGTACTGTGAAACAACCACATTGGAAACATGCATTTATTCACATTATTCACAGTTGATTCATTTCCCCAGATAAATACATAACTGCTCAAAATTATTTAAGAACCTATGTAGAGGGGCGCCTGGGTGGCTCAGTGGGTTAAGCCGCTGCCTTCGGCTCAGGTCATGATCTCAGGGTCTTGGGATTGAGTCCCATGTCGGGCTCTCTGCTCAGCGGGGAGCCTGCTTCCTCCTCTCTCTCTGCCTGCTTGTGATCTCTGTCTGTTAAATAAATAAAATCTTTAAAAAAAAAAAAAAAGAACCTATGTAGACATCCAAGAGCACACTTATAAATCTATTTCTACCTTCATCTTGAAGAAACACTGATCTTGGCAAAAATCTGGCTTATTTTAAAATGAACTATTGCTGGTTAAAAAGGCATACTTTAAAACTCTTCTGTGGCCTGCACCTGCTCTTTTCTTTTTAAATTAAAATGTAAAAGCATTTGTTTTCAGAGATGTATCCGACTATTGCGGCATAAGTGAATAATTACATAAAAACAGACCCTGAAAGTTGTTGAGCATTTAAATGCCTGCAGAGCCTCATTTTACTTGTAAGCGATGACTGCCTTAAATAGCTAGACCACTTGCTGATCATAACTCTAAGAAATTGAGAAAACCAGACCATTTTAATGTTATGAAATTGACACAAACCCACATGATACTGCATTCCTCTACTGGGCTGAGGTTATATTTTAAAAATACAAATAAATATATTGAACTGTGAGTCTTATTTCTGTAATACTCCCAGTGTTTAAAATATGCTCCTAAAACAGAAGTAGATAAGTGCAGAATGTAGTTCCAGACTTGACTGAAGTATTCAATGCTAGTCTGTGCTTCCTTGTTGTTCCACAATTTGTGATTTGAACTTTTGCTGTCTTTATGTTGCATTATCTAACATGGCTATTCCACACTTTACCCACTTACCTCAAATCTCCACTTCTCCCCCATTTCGGTTCCTGTGAATAGATGCATTCTCTCTATTAAGAAGAATGGTTTGGTCTATACACCTTCTATTTTCAAACTTCATCTTCTGTGGCTTCTCAGTTGCATTTCCTACAATTCAGCATTCCTATCTTTATGACGTTAGCACCCTCTGTGGTATCTGTGAGAATGGCCTCAGTTTTGTCTCATATCTCACACTCTTTTTTTTTTTTAAATTATTACATGTAACTTTATTTTTCTTTTGGATTAAGAGGCTTTATACACATTTGACTTCATGAACAAAACAAACCACACATCAATAATTACCAGAAAGCTTTATGGATCCAAAAGTATTTGCCATCAAAAATAAGCCACTGTAGGGGCGCCTCGGTGGCTCAGTGAGTTGAGCCTTTTCTTTTCTTTTTTTTTTTTTAATTTATTTTCTAGTTTCAGCATAACAGTAGTCATTATTTTTGCACCACACCCAGTGCTCCATGCAATCCGTGCCCTCTAGAATACCTACCACCTGGTACCCCAACCTCCCATCCTCCGCCCCTTCAAAACCCTCAGATTCTTTTTCAGAGTCCATAGTCTCTCATGGTTCACCTCCCCTTCCAATTTCCCCCAACTCCCTTCTCCTCTCCAACTCCCCATGTCCTCCATGCTATTTGTTATGCTCCACAAATAAGTGAAACCATATGATAATTGACTCTCTCTGCTTGACTTATTTCACTCAGCATAATCTCTTCCAGTCCCGTCCATGTTGCTACAAAAGTTGGGTATTCGCCCTTTCTGATGGAGGCGTAATACTCCATAGTGTATATGGACCACATCTTCCTTATCCATTCGTCCGTTGGTTCTTTCCACAGTTTGGCGACCGTGGTCATTGCTGCTATAAACATTGGGGTACAGATGGACATTCTTTTCACTAAATCTGCATCTTTGGGGTAAATACCCAGGAGTGCAATGGCAGGGTCATAGGGAAGTTCTATTTTTAATTTCTTGAGGAATCTCCACACTGTTCTCCAAAGTGGCTGCACCAACTTGCATTCCCACCAACAGTGGAAGAGGGTTCCCCTTTCTCCACATCCTCTCCAACACATGTTGTTTCCTGTCTTGCTAATTTTGGCCATTCTAACTGGTGTAAGGTGATATCTCAATGTAGTTTTAATTTGAATCTCCCTGATGGCTAGTGATGATGAACATTTTTCATGTGTCTGATAGCCATTTGTATGTCTTTATTGGAGAAGTGTCTGTTCATATATTCTGCCCATTTTTTGATATGATTGTCTATTCTGTGTGTGTTGAGTTTGAGGAATTCATTTTAGATCCTGGATATCAACCTTTTGTCTGTACTGTCATTTGCAAATATCTTCTCCCATTCCGTGGGTTGCCTCTTTGTTTTCTTGACTGTTTCCTTTGCTGTGCAGAAGCTTTTGATTTTGATAAAGTCCCAAAAGTTCATCTATGCTTTTGTTTCCTTTGCCTTTGGAGACATATCTTGAAAGAAGTTGCTGTGGCTGATATCGAAGAGATTACTGCCTATGTTCTCCTCTAGGATTCTGATGGATTCCTGTCTCACATTGAGGTCTTTTATCCATTTTGAGTTTATCTTTGTGTACGGTGTTAGAGCATGGTCGAGATTCATTCTTCTACATATAGCTGCCTAGTTTTCCCAGCACCGTTTATTGAAGAGACTGTCTTTGTTCCACTGTATATTTTTTCCTGTTTTGTCAAAGATTATTTGACCATAGAGTTGAGGGTCCATATCTGGGCTCTCTACTCTGTTCCACTGATCTATGTGTCTGTTTTTATGCCAGTACCATGCTGTCTTGGTGATCACGGCTTTGTAATAAAGCTTGAAATCAGGTAACGTGATGCCCCCCATTTTATTTTGGTTTTTTAACATTTCCTTAGCGATTCGGGGTCTCTTCTGATTCCATACAAATTTTTGGATTATTTGCTCCAGCTCTTTGAAGAATACCGGTGGAATTTTGATAGGAATAGCATTAAAAGTATAGATTGCTCTAGGCAGTATAGATATTTTAACAATGTTTATTCTTCTGATCCAAGAGCATGGAATGGTCTTTCCATCTTTTTGTGTCTTCTTCAATTTCTTTCATGAGTGTTCTGTAGTTCCTCGAGTACAGATCCTTTACCTCTTTGGTTAGGTTTATTCCCAGGTATCTTATGGTTCTTGGTGCTTTAGTAAATGGAATCGATTTTCTAATTTCCCTTTCTGTATTTTCATTGTTAGTGTATAAGAAAGCCACTGATTTCTGTACATTGACTTTGTATCCTGCCACATTGCTGAATTGTTGTATGAGTTCTAGTAGTTTGGGGGTTGAGTCCTTTGGGTTCCCGTTGAGATCAGGAACACAACAAGGATGCCCACTCTGACCACTTTTGTTCAACATAGTATTAGAAGTCCTAGCAACAGCAATCAGACAACAAAGAGAAATAAAAGGTATCCAAATTGGTAATGAAGAAGTCAAACTCTCTCTCTTTGCAGATGACATGATTTCTTTATATGTAAAACCCAATATCTCACACTCTTTAACTGAATTCATTTTTCTTTCTAGTCTTCCAAGTTCAGTTTTTACACTAAACGCATTCTACAACTATCTTCTCTTTTTACAATTTCTCACTTAAGATTATCATCCATTCTCACAAAATCTTATATGTACGTAATATTCAGATTTGTTCAATGCCAGTCCTATCCTTGAGTTCAAGTCTTGCATTTTCAATTGTTTGATGGTCTCCCTCACCAAACTCATATATAAAACTGAACTTATTATGTTTCCCTCAGGCATGTATTTCCCAGTACTGCTTATTTCTGTTAATGGTATTACCAGCTATGTAATGTTAGTACTTTGATTTCACTGAACTCAATCATACTTAATCTAAATGAAATTAGATTCATATTTAAAAAGCATTTATGACTCTAGGCATTTAGTAAAGTAAATCTCCCAAATATACACTCCTTATGTTTTCTTTATTATAATTTATTTTTGGGAATAATATGAATATTTAGTAAATATTATTAATATGCAATGGGTTATTAGAAGCAGTTTGCTTTGATGGAACTGTATTGAAGAAGAAAGGAAAGGATTAGTGGTATCTGACATGCAGCTGTTGTCCAGGAACGAAGCAAATCTGATATCTAGTCTGGCATAAATCTCTTTTACAATAATTATTACATTCTGCCTTTGGGTTTTTTTCAAATTTGTCATATTTTATGTCTTAGGTTGTAATGTTAAATGACAGTAGGATTATGTCTCATTAGTCTCTGTGGTTTTTATTTGTTTGTTTGTTTGTTTTTGTTTTGTTTTGTTTTTTAAGACTTTACTTTTAAGTAATCTCTATACCCAATGTGGGGCTTGAACTCACAACACTGAGATTCAGAGTCCCATAGTCCACCGACTGACCAAACAAGTACCCTTATCTTTGTTTCATCTCTAGTCCCCAGAACATTGCCCATATATAATGGGTAATCAATAAATAGTCACTAAATTCACAAAGACACTCAGTTCTTGAGCTATTATGGAAAAAACCACCCCAAAAATGGAATGGTGATGGGAAAATTGTTGATAACAGAGTAAAGATTGCAAAAAGCAACTTTACTTACTTATACATTATCTCCTAGGCCCAGAAATAGCCATGCATCTTCAGCAAGAAACAGGAAATTTATACAAGAAGTGCATACAGTTCTGTCCTACATTACCGCCATGTGTTTCTCATATTCCATTGATTTTCTTTGTGATTGGCAAGCCCTACATATTTAGCTTAACTATTCATTCTGGGAATTCCTCCAGAAATATCACGAGATTAGCTCACTTGTGAAACTTGAGCAATTTTACTACATGGTTATTACTAGTAATAGCAATAATTAGTTAATAGAGAGAAACATTGATTCAGAACCAACAGAGCTCTATGGAAGCATTTACTGTTTGAAACATGATTGGAGGCAGTGCCTGAAGAACCAGGGACCAGAGTTTTGACATTTTAAAGGAGTCTGAGCCAAAACTTAGAGTAACAAACCTCAGGGGAACTAACTTCCAACTTTATAAATCTCCTCATAAATTTCTAGGGTGACTTTGCTGAAAATTTTCATAAAATTCCCGCACTTTCTATTTCATTTTGGAACTGGATTGCCTTAGAATCAAGCCACTGATTTTTATCTCACTTTTACTTTTGATTTCATACTGCTTTTCATTAGTTTTACTGGAGCTGGCTCTAGATGCATGCCTAAAAATGTGGGCGTGTCAAGAAAATCCAAATTTTTTTGTTTTGTTTTGTTTTTATTGTCAGCATGTTATGTATGCCCTCATAGAAAACTTAGTGGGCAAATGGATAGTCTCCATTCGTTGTGGCAATAGAAATTATTTTTCAATACAGTCATTTGCTAAAAATGAATGTGCTGGTGTAGGCTACTGCTCATGCTAGCAGGGCATAAAATTAGAAACACATATAAGAAACTTTAGAATATGAAGACCTTTTTTCCTGCCTTTAAAAAAAAGATAGTCACTATTATAATGGGTATGAGATGATATCTCCTTGTGGTCTTGATTTGTATTTCTCTAATGTTGAGTGATGTTGAACATCTTTTCATAGGTTTATGGCTATTTGTATAACTTCTCTGGAGACTTCTATTCAAGTTATTTTCCTGTGTTTTTTTGTTTGTTTGTTTTGTTTTGTTTTTGATTGGGTTGTTTTAGGTTATTGAACTAGGAGTACTGTATATATTCTTGATATTAATCCCTTATCAGATATATGATTTGCAAGTATTTCTTCCCATTCCATAGATTGCCTTTTCACTCTGTTGATGGCATCTTTTGATACATAGAAGATTTTAATCTTGATGTAGTATAATATATCTTTATAATATATCTATTTTTACTTTTGTTCCTTATGCTTTTGGCATCATATTCAAGAAATCATGGCTAAATCCAAAGTCATGAAGGTTTTCCCCCTATGTTTCCTTTAAAGAGTTTTATAGTTTCAGGTTTTGCATGCAGGTCTTTGATCCATTTTGAATTAATCTGCATATATAATGTAAGGTCCCAACACCACTTGTTGAACAGAGTATGTTTCACCATTGAATGGTCTTGGTACTCTTGTCAAAGATCATTTGCAGTCAAATGCTCTACCCCTGAGCTATTGTCAAAGATCATTTGACCATATAAATGAGGGTTTATTTCTGGACACTCTATTCTATTCCATTGGTCTATGTGTCTCTATGCTAGCACCAAGGTTTTGATAATTGTAGCTTTGTGGTAACTTTTGAAAACAGGAAGTGTGAGAGCTCCATCTTTGCTCTTTTTCAAGATTATTTTGGCTATTCAGGATCCCTTGTAATTCCATATGAATTTTAAGATGGATTTTTCTTTTCTGTAAAAATTGCCTTTTGTAATTTGAGGATTGCACTGATTCAGTAGATCACTTTGGATGGCAAAAATGTAAAATGGTGCAGCTGTTGTGGAAAACAGAATGGCAGTTCATACAAAAATTAAAAATGTAATTGCCAAATGATCCAGCAATCCCACTTCTGGTGATATATATATATATATATATATATATATATATATATACACACACATATATATATATGCCTATATATACACACACATATATATATATTATATATATATAAAATAAAACTTGAGACATATGTCTCAAAGAGTTATTTATACACCTTATTCATAGCAACATTATTCACGATAGCCAATGGGTGTTCATCAACACACATGTTCATCAACAGACGAATGGATAAAAAAATTGTTTTATATACATACATTAGAATACAATTCAGTCTTTAAAAAGAAGGAAATTCTGTCACATGCTGCAATATGGATGAATCTTAAGGACATTATTCTAAGTGAAATAAACCAGCCACAGAAGGACAAATACTGTGTGATTCCACTTACATAAGGTATCTAAAGTCATCAAATTCGTAGGAACAGAAAGTAGAATGGTGGTTGTCAGGGGCTAAGGGAGGGGGAAAACGAAGAGTTTTTTTGGGTACAAATACTGAGTTTTACAAGATGAGAACAGTTCTGTAGGTCGATTCCACAACAATGGGAATATACTTAACACTACTGAACTGTACATTTATAAATAGTTAAGATGGTAAGTTTTATGTCCTGTGTGTTTAGCACCATTAAAAAAATGTTAAGAACAAGGATAATAGACACTCAAAAAATATGAAAACTTGATTTACGTCTTGAAGAGTTTTAAAATTAACAGTTCAATATTTGATTTCTTAGACTCACACAAGATGTATAAAAGATTTACCAGTAAAGAAGTGGGTGGGGGAAGAAAAAAGAAAAGAAAAACAACAAAAAAAATCCTTTCTTTGGCTTTTACTGTTTTTTTTAGCCTATATAGGCAAAGCAAAGTTCAAAATTCATGATCAAATATTTATTCTGTGAACTTAAGTCAAATTAAATGAAGATGTGTTAGTATAAACATTTTTAAAATTATAAATAGCTAAATAAATGGAATAACAATACTAGGCAATAAAGATCAGAAAATGTTTGAATTTTATGACAGACTCTAAGCTCCTCAATGTCAGGAAAGATGTTTTGCTTTTCCTTTGTATCTATTCAGGAATTTGGTCTATTTTAAGTGAAGACATAAATGTGAATATATAAATATAACATATTAATATGTAATTTTACATAAATGTGTATAATTTACATATGATGATATTTATGTATGTATAAAAATATATAAATATATATATGAAATTTACAAAAAAGTAGTACCACCTTAACTAGTTTGTATTTTCATCACCTTAATAGTCACAACTGTGTGCTTCTATTGTTTTGTGGAAACATAAAGAGTTAAGTTCATTTTTTTTTTTAAGTTCAGAAAAATAAGATAAAGCAAGAGCCCCAAATTCTCCTGTGTGACACACTGAGAATATTCCTACAAAATAGAAATGTCTATGGCTTGATATGACTTACCTGAGAATATAGTCCTATAAAGATAATAGAAAGAAGAAAACATCTTGGTGGCTTATCTATTTTCAATAGATGTTCTACAGTGTATTACGAATGGAAGGCATTCCTGCTTCAAAGTAATACACCATACTCTTTAAATGAAATTAACTTCATATGTATGTTTCTTCACAGAAAATTTTAAAGCCAATTCCTAACACATTCTGGAGTCTTACTATAGGTTTACCAAAAATGTAGAATTGACTTTCTCCCTCTTCACTAATCTTACTAGACCCTCCAAACCGAAGTCTTGTCTCACCTTCTCTTAGAGACATCTAAAGTGCAAAAAAGATGGGCGCCTGGGTGGCTCAGTGGGTTAAGCCGCTGCCTTCGGCTCAGGTCATGATCTCAGGGTCCTGGGATCGAGTCCCGCATCGGGCTCTCTGCTCAGCAGGGAGCCTGCTTCCCTTCCTCTCTCTCTGCCTGCCTCTCCATCTGCTTGTGATTTCTCTCTGTCAAATAAATAAATAAAATCTTTAAAAAAAAAAATAAAGTGCAAAAAAGAAAATTAAAAATCATCTTACTGGCTGTGTTATTTTCCAGGTGAGAAAACTGAGTTTAAGTGAATTACCTAAAGTCACAGTCTGTTGCTCTGAGACCAGAACCTAAAAATTCCAGTCCGTCTACTTCATTTTCCTGGCTTCCTCACCATCCTTAGTGAACTTCTTGGGCTTTGAAAATGACTAAATAGATGCAATATAGAATGATGGTGTTCTAGAAAATGGATGAAATGTTCCAGAACCAGCTGCCCCACCTCGTCAGGAAGTGGGTCTAGCTGACAAAGAAAATAGATGTAGGAGGCCTGTTTGAGAGGCAAAGCCTCCCTCTGTCCTGGCTGGTTAGTTTGAGGGGGTGATGATGGCAATTATAACAGGTGGAAACAGTCTCCTGGTTAACATTATTATAGTTTACCTCTAATATCAGGAATCAGTGTACGTTCTAGAACACTGATTTTGAAACCAGATCTATAAATGGACTTCAGGGAGTCAGTATTCCCTACATAAAAATCTAAGCAGAACAACAACCACTACTACTACTACTACTTCTTCTTCTTTTTCTTCTTCTTCATCTCCTCCTCTTCCTCGTCCTCCTCCTCCTCCTTCTTCTTTCTTCTTCATTTTGCATTTATCTGGGATAAAATCCATGGATGTCTTCAAATTTTCTGAGGGATTTTGTGGACTAAATTAAGAGTTAAAAATCACTGATCTAGACTGTCAAAGGAGGTAAATGCTAAAGTGAAAACTATAATGTTGGTACTTGTCCTTAGTATTTCCAGGCTCTCCTTTCTGTAATATTTTACTTTTATTAACAATATTCTGTTTCTATCATCCCTTACCATTTTATGTACTCAATATTCTCATTGTCTTTTTCTCCCATTTAAAAGAAGAGAAAAAGTGCCCCAAACTCTGGGTGTCCTACTAACAGGTATAAGACTGATAAGGAAATCATCCATCTATTCTCTCCTGTTTAGTTGATCTAGTGGTTTGAGGAGGTCCACCTACTTCCTGCTTTGATAATGAGAGGATGTCTTCAACAATCCTTGGATCTTTGCCATTCTCTCTTTTCAGCCAACTTTAATGATTCCAGATGGAATATAGTTCCCTTCCTGTGTTTATCAATTTAACCTCCTGGAGAACATAGAGTTTTGTCTGTGGGAGCTAAGTAATATTTCTATTATCATTAAGTTCTAAGAATTCTCTAATTTCCATTAAGACCTGTGTTTATTTGATCTTGTTTCAAAATCTAGTTTTAAATTCCCAATCATAAGCCTCCTATGGCTTCAATGCAAACTCTATTAAGATTCTAATGGCATTTTTCATAGAAATAGAGAAAACATTTCTAAAATTTATGCAGAACCACAAGGCCCTAAATAGCAAGGAAATCCTGAGAAATAAGAACAAAGCAGAAGGAATCACATTTCCTGATTTCAAGCTATACTGCAATGCTATGGTTGTTAAATAATATAGTACCGACATAAAAACAGACAAACAGACCATGGAACAGAATGGAGAGTCCAGCAATAAACCTAAATATATAGAGATAATTAATATTTTACAAAGGAGCCAAGTATACTTAATGAAGAACAGACAATCTATGCAATCAATAGTGCTGTAATAATGAGATATTTACATGTAAAGGAATAAAGCTAGACCCATATCTTATACCATTCACAAAAACTAATTTGAAGAAGATTGAAGAGTTAAGTGGAAGACCTGAATAGTAACTCAAAGATGAAAATTTAAAAATTAAGCTTGATATAGATTTTGGTTATGTTTTTTTTTTAATGACACTTTAAACAGGGCAATAGCAACAGCGATAAAAGCATAAGACTGCATAAAACTAAAAAGTTTCTGCATAGCAGAAGAAACCATCAACAAAGTGAAATGATAACCTACAGAATGGGAAAAAAAATATTTCCAAGCTGTAGATACGATAAGAGGTTAATATCTGAAACATGAAAAAACTCATATAATTCAACAGCAAAAAGTCAGTAATCCAATTAAAGAATAGGAAAAGGACTCTAATGGAAATTTCTTGAAAGAAGACATATAAAAGGCCAATGGGTACATGAAAAGATGCTCAACATCACTAGTCATTAGGGAAATGCAAATTAAAACCACCATGAGATATTCCCTCACCCCTGTTGGAATGGCCATCACCAAAAAGACAAGAGATAACAAATGCTGGCCTAAATATGGAGAGAAGGGAACCCTTGTCCACTGCTGCTGAGACTGTATGTTGGTACAACCATTATGGAAAACAGTACAGAGGATCTAAAAAAAAAATTAAAAATAGAACTACCACATTATTGAACAATTTTATTGCTGGTGAGAGTGCTGTCACTGTGAGCACCATACTAGATACAAGGTCTTGCTTGGGAATCACAGGAAAACGAAGCCCTGAAGATTTTACAATACAGATTTTCCTTGACTTACAAGGGCGTTATGTCCCAATAAACACACTGTAACCTGAAAATAGCCCATGATGAAAAAATGCATTTAATACATTTAACCTACCCAACATCACAGCTTAACCTAGTGTACCTTAAATGTTCTAAGAACACGTACTTGAGTCCACAGTCAAGCAAAATCATCTAACACAAAGCCTATTTTACAATAAAGTATTGAATATCTCATGTAATTTATTGAGTACTGTCCTGAAAGTAAACCATAGAAGAATTGTATGGGTACAGAATGGTTGTAAGTGTATCAGTTGTTTGCCCTTGTGACCTGGGTGGCTGACCAGGGGCTATGGCTTGCTACCACTGCTCAACATCATAAGAAAATAATGTATTGCATCTCAGTAGCCCAGGAAAATATCTAAATTCAAAATTCAAAGTAGAGTTTCTACAGAATGTGTATTGCTTTCACACCATTATCAGTCAAAAAACCGTAAGTCATTGCACTTTAAGTCAGGGACCTCCGGTGTTTTGATGGTATCTAAGTAGGGGAGGTAAAAGGATAGATATGAGTAATGAAGTATAAAGTATTTTTTTAACTTATTTTGATTTTATTAGTTTTTTTGACAAAAATAGTATACATATTAAGGTGCACAACATGATGTTTTGATATATGTATACATTATGAAATAATTACCATAATCAAACTAACCACCTTTCGTATTTACCTTTTTCTTTCTTGTAGTAAGAACACTAGAGATCTACTGCCTCAGCAAATTGCAAGTTTACAGCAATTGACTATTGTCACCATTCTATACATTAAGTCTCCAGAACTTACTCATCTTATAACTAAACGTTTGTACCTTTTGATCAATATCTCCCCTTTTCTCCCACCCTCTAGGCTCTGGTTATCACCATTCTACTGTTACTATGAGTTCAACTTCTTTTTAAAAGTCTTTTTTAGATTCTATGTGTAAGTGAGAGAAGGACTGCTAGACTAACCTGGGTAAAAGGGATTTGCTTTGGGGATTATAGAAAGGAAGTCTGAGCCCCTAGAGGAAGTTAAGTTATGTAGGATTTCCTGTTCTGTGATAAATTTGCAGTGTCATCTGTACGTATTTAGATACAGAATATGGTCTATTTATGGGGACTTCAGCAAAAAAGATGCTCAGGAAAGTTACTTGGCTACAAAACTGACTGCAGGGATACAAGTGGGTGGAGAAGAGAGTATATGATTTGGCAAATAATTTAGGTGGCCAATGAATCAGATACAAATTCAATTCAGAGAAAAATAGTAGAGACTTCAGGCAAAGGTAATTTTTAAGATTTCTGCAAGATTAAGGAGGCAGTTACTCTTTGTGTGAACTCTCCACAGATGCACTGTCTCGCACACTGATCTGGGTCTGAAGCAGAGCTCAGGTCTTAGGGTGAGGCTGTGAAGGCATCAGGTAGAGAGATTCTCTCTACCAAAAAATTAACAAAATCCCAAATCAAAACACCAGACAGTGGACTAGGCCAACTTTTGATTGAGTTGGAGAAGGAGTCCTGTCAGTCACATAACTTGCATCTAGAATGTTTTTCTGGAGATACAAAGGTCTAGACAGCAAGAGGGACTCAGAAAATATTATAGAAATCTAGTAGGTATGACTACACCATTTATTCCCGAGTCTAGAAGGGCAACAATTCCTATGAATAAGTTTTACTGGAGAGGAATAGAGACAACACCTTACATCTTACATCCTATACTATTTAGGATTAACACAAATGCTGGTATGAGGCAGATTGATTCTATAGGTAGTCACACCAGCAAAATTACTGTGAAGAGCTGGGGTGGCTAAAGGGAAGAAAAATTCGTGAAGACTACAAAGAAAGACAGAAGTCATGATTTAGAAAGAACAGATTAAGTAAGAAATGCAAAATATTCTATAGGAGAGAAAGCTTAGGCTTAGAAAAGCTACATTTACACAATGGAACTTTACAAAAGTCCAGGCATAGTAATAGAAATTGAGAGGAGGGTGATGAACATACCAAGAACTACAATTGAATAGAAAGTCTTGCAAATATCCAATCGGGTGTTTGGGGATAAATGCGTTACTATAGAATTTACCATATACTATATTACTATAGAATTTACCATCCAAATTAGACCATACTGACAATGAAAAGTGGTAATTCCAATAGTCAGGCCAAGACAACAGGAGTAAATGGAGGCTTGTCCCAGGTCCCAGGTGGGACAAGAAGTAAGGTCACCCGGGGTGTAGGATGAAAGTATTAGAAGGATTCTCAGGTTTTCTCAGCTCCTGGGAAATTCCAATCCAGCATACAGGGAAGTAACACTTTGCATTCACTCACCCTTTGTATGGTGTGGGATCACAGGTGTTAAATCACCTAAGTATGTGTTATTTTCTTACTTTTCAGACCCAGGTGAGGTTATAAATACAACTTCCACCCAGGTCTTAGAGGCAGTGCTGTGAGGAATGTCCAATCCCTGTAGGAATACCTTCTGTGTGTGGTACAGCCGATGTCTGGCTTGGGTCCCAGGCAACAGCCAGTGCTAACCTCCAGACATGAGAAAATGATCCCTCAGATGTTTCAAGTCCCAGCCACTGTCACACTTCAATTGTATGAAAGATTCCAAGCCAGAACTGCCTAACCCAGGCAAATCCCAGAAATGTGAAGGGTAACAGCTCTTAATATCTGAAAAGATTTTCACAGAGAATATTGAAAAACCTAGCAAAGCTCTATATTTCTACTTAGTATTATAGATTATTATTGAAATATCTCATTAAAGGCTAAATTCATGCTTTTATGTGCATTGTTACTTGCTAATTTTTCTAAAATAGATATGTGCAACTGAATAAAAGCTTTTGCTCCAATTCATCAAATACCCGTTATGGACAAGTGAAGATTTTCATTTCAAGAATGGGCTAGCCACCTGTGTGGCTCAACTGATTAAGAATCCAGCTCTTGGGGCGCCTGGGTAGCTCAGTGGTTAAAGCCTCTGCCTTCGACTCAGGTAGTGATCCCAGGGTTCTAGGATCGAGCCCCGCATTGGGCTCTCTGCTCTCTCTGCCTCTCTCCCCCTCTCTCTCTGCCTGACTCTCTGCCTACTTGTGATCTCTGTCTGCCAAATAAATAAATAAAATCTTAAAAAAAAAAAAAAAAAAGAATCCAGCTCTTGATTTGGGCTCAGGACAGGATCTCAGGTTCATAGGATTGAGCCCTGCACCAGGCTCTGCACTCAGCACAGAATCTGCTTGAGATTCTCTCTCTCCCTCTGCCCCTTCCCCCACTCATGCTCTCTCTGTCTCTTCTAAATAAATAAAGAAAGAAAGAAAGAAAGAAAGAAAGAATAAAATCTTCAAAAAACAGGCTAGCCAGAACCCAGGGGTGATAACACAGATTATTAGGTGAAACAGGATAAAACTCAAGTTTGTGGGTAGCCTAAATTCAAAATATCTACGCAGATGTGTCCTGAGTCTCTATCTCTAATCTCAAAATGCCATCTGAATTTTATCAGAAGTAAATATTAGCGGACTGAAACATGCTAGAGAAACAGTAAGGAAAATAGAACCCTGATTAGTATGTACAGTACATAGGGTCTTCGGAAGAGACAGTGAGCAGGACACAATTCACTCTGATGTGAAGGTTTTTTTTTAAAAAAAATATTTATTTATTTGAGAGAGAGAAGAAGAGAGTGCAAGCAGGGGGAGGGACACAGGAACAAGCAGGCTTCCTGCTGAGTGAGGAGCTGGATGCAGGGGCTCAATCCCAGGACCCCGAGATCATGACCTAAGCTGAAGTCAGGCACTTAAACAACAGCCACCCAGGTGCCCCTCTAATATCAGCTTTAACAAAAAATGATAAAGAGAAGTATAAATTAGTCATGACTCACTTTGTAATCTGGTACAGACCACACCCTTTTACATGAAATACGGCACGCCCTGTCCCTTTCTTCCATACACAACTGGTGGGAACAGATGGCTTTGGAGAAATTTGTTTTGTAATATGAGTTTCTGAATTGTCTAATGCACCTTTTTACACGAGCTTTACCTCTAAACACCAGGCCTTGGAATCCTTTATTTATCTCACTGTTAGGGGATGCCAACTTCTCTCGGTCTTTGCTGACAAATCTCATTCCCTGGCCCTGGTCCTCTTCTGCCTAAATAACAACTGAAAAATGCTGTAACTGGAGCAGAGATTTGAAGGAAAAATAAAAGCTCTTGCTTGTACGAAAACTGAGTTTATTTCCTTTTTTGGCATTAACCGATGGTGGGATTTTTTTTTTTTTTTTCAAGTAACTTGGCCTCATTGACCTCAGCTTTCTTAGGAAAATAAGTGGGTTTGGCTCAAAGACTTCCTAAAGAGTCTTCCCACAGAACTATTGTTCAGTAGCTCAGATCCCTGATACATTCAGCGGCACCTCTGTTGGGGTTAACAAGGTGTGCTGTGGAAAGCAGGTTTGATTTTCACAACTCAGCTTTTCCCTTTCTTGGTTCTATTTTCTCCCTCTCCTCCAGCAATTTCCAATTAGCTTCTCACCACACACATTACCAGCTAACTTTGCTTCAGCTAGCAACCCCAGACTTCCCGTCCCTTTTACCCTTTGTTAGTTCTAAAATCTAATGTCCTCTCCTCATTTCCTCACTGGTTTCTTTCTCTCTCAGCCCTCAGCCCTGTAGCCAGGTTGTTAGCAATCACTAGAACTGTTGCTTATGTCTTTAGACGGCTACTTTCTATCAGGCTATTTCTACTCCTGTACAAGGCTTTGAAATATTGTAGCTTCATGACTGATTCTAACATTTACTGAAAACAGACCCTCACTTGTTCTCACTTTAATAAAGGTTGTTTACTAAAATAAATAGCAAAGTATTAATCAAGAAGATCGAGAATATGAGTAAGACCATTTGGGGGCTATTTACAAAGTTTTGACAGGTATAAACTGAAGATATATTTCCTTAGGTCTTTGGGCCAGTAATTTCCTTATGACTTGTTTATGCACATAGACAGTTTTCATCTGCAGATCAGTGATTCACCTAATCAGCTTTTCTGCTATAAATTTCCTTACTCCCTGCCACTTAGTGTATTTCCTAGGAACAAGCAATAACAATGTAGAACCTCATAGAGCTCCTTGGATTCTGTGGTTCGTGGTTCATGTTTCATTTTATTTATTCTACTGCTCTGGTGTCATTCACAAGGTATCGCTATTCCTGATAAATACCTTTTCTACAGTAAACATGTTCTAAGGTGTGTACCCAGCAGCTAAGGTATATCAAGCATCTTTGGCAATGATTCATTAGGAAATGCATGCTTTAAGATATTTGAGATTGCTTTGGGAAGTTCCTGTGACACAGGAAGATAGTTCAAGACAACATAGGTACATGAAAACTTTCATCTCCCATTTCTGCATTCTCCTTGTTTTTCCTCCTACAATTGCATCTTTTCTCCTAGAATTATATTTTTTTCTTTCAAGTCCTGGCATGCTTGGTTATGTTTGCAAATGGAAACTACTTTGGTAAATTTTTGTCTCTACTTTAAAAATTTCTCATTCTTCCTAGGCTAACTTGTCACCTTGCCGCTGCTCTGTCTTCCAGGCAGGCTTCCAGAATGAGTTTCATCGTTTATAAAACCTGTAGCACTTTTAACATCTCTTCACCTCATTCCGTTACTCCAAGGATAGAATATATCTGTAGCTTTTCTGTAGACAATCCTCATTCTGTCACTTTCTAGGAGTGGAGAAAGCAGTGGTTAGATTCTGTAAGTTTCCCACTGTCGTTTGCATGCTCTATTCTACATGCTGCAAGGATATCTTTTTCCTTGTAGTCACGCAGCTCTCCACATTTGCATAGCCTCCAAACTATTTCTCCATATTCACCTAGAATTTGGCACACATTTAACGGTTTTCCTTTTTTAAAGCCTAGTTTCTGCCATTATCCCACAATTGTTCAAAAACCATAACTTACCTCTCAGTTTCTGGACATTCAATTGCACTTATCATCTCTCTTCTTATGCCATTTCCAGAAATAGCTTATTCTTGACCTGTTCATCACTCTTAAATTCTTCAGCTTTGAAAAATTTTTTAAAGTTTTGATTTCTTACTTATTTTATAAAATAATAATATTCATTTTAGAAAATTTGAAGAAATCACAAATACATAAAGAAAATAAAAATTATCAGTAAGTTCATGATATTGGTAACTTATATATTATATACAGACTTCTATATCTAATCATCCATCTATCATCATCTGTTTATTATCTATCATATGTATGATATCTGGCTGGCTAGCAATCATCGAGCGATGTAGCTATCTAATTATCTATAATTCTTCCTCTCAACACACTAACACATGTATACTAATTGATGAGTATACATACCTAATTTTGTCTATGTCTATGTGAAGGGACGTAGAGCCCATTCTGGCCCGATCTGCTAGGATTAAGCCATGTGCTCTGGAAAATGACTGTGTAGATGAATTTTCTAAAATTGTAATGTTATGTTCCAAGCCAATTTGAGGAAAAGCACAAAAATTTCGGGCATATTAGCTCTCATAGACTAAAAAGGAGACGTCATTAACTGCCTTAGCTCTTAAGTAATTGCCAACAGTGTGACCAGCAGCAGTGCAGCAACTGCCCTGCAGGATATCCAAGCTACACTGTGTTATGCAGATCTACTGGAGACTTGGAGTGTCTGGAACAGAAAGATTAGGTCCCTATGCTCATAATGCCATCTTACACTTTTGTCTCATTACAGGCAGCTCTCTTTGCATGTTTAAGTATTGTTCCTCTCATCCCTTTCTCTTCCTGTTATACAGAAATTTAAAAGAAATACATTTTGGAGGGCAACATACGCCTCCTAAATTGTTTTATATACTTTTCATAAAGTTATTTTAACATCCATGCTTGCTTCTTAAACTTGAGAGTAACATTCTATTGCCTTAATTCTTCACATATTTTCATCTACTCCAAGATGGTTATTTTATCTATATTCAGCTTGGATGGAAAGATATCCTTCTAGTTCTGGTGTTTCCTGGTACACAATTTGATGGAACTGCACTGCAGATTTATGAATCCCAACATCCAATGTGGTCCTCAAGTCCCTCACCTAGAGCAGGTTACTTTCTTTTCTTCTTAGAGAAAATACTTTTCAGAGTGTGTATACTTCTTTAATATTTGCCAATTTTTTAAAATGTTTCTTTTTTTAAAGATTTTATTCCTTGCTTCCTTTGTTTAGAGAGAGAAAGAGCAGGGGGAGGTCAGAAGGAGAGAGAGAGGCAATCTCAACCAGACACTGCACTGAATGTAGGAATCAGATGTGAGGCTCGATCTCACAACATTGAGATCATGACCTGAACTGAAATCAAGAGTCAGATGCTTAATTGACTGAGCCACCCAGGAGCCCCTTTTCAGATGTATCTATACGTGTAACTACTTAGAATCAGTAACTACAGTGTAATCCAGTTATAAGTCCTCACATAAGTGGTCAACTACTATTTGGCAAAAGAACAAAGAATACTCAATGGGAAAAGCTTATCTTCTTCAATAGTGTTGGGAAAAGTGGATAATGACATGCAGAAGAATGAAGTTGAACCCTTATCTTACACCAGAAACAAAAAATTAATTCAAAAAGGATTAAAGACATGTATAAGACCTAAAACCATAAAACTTCTAGAAGAAAACATAGGAGCAACCTCATTAACATTGGTCCTGGTGATGATTTTTGGATGTGACACCAAAAGCACCATCAACAAAAGCAAAAATAATAAGTTAGACTACAACAAACTAAAAACTGCTGCATAACAAAATAAACAATCAACATTATTGGTTTGTAACCTCAGGAGCTTCCTGGGTCTAATCCGAAAGAGGTTCCTGAACATGGAGGGCAGGAAGAGACCAAAGAAAGAGGCAGCCCCCTCCATTTTGGTAGGTGGTGACAGTTTTAAGAAGCAAAGGGAACTTGCATATAAGTCTTCTCTGGGGTAACAGCAGGACAAATGGATCTTTGCACCTCCCCCCAAAATCTTGAAAGTCATCTTTTCAATGACTTTCCCCAACACTCCACCTCTTGCAAGCAGCTCTTACAATCTCACATGCCCTCATCTTCTGTCATGGACCCTGAGTGGTCAACAAGGGGTTTCACTCACATAGAAGTGTCTCTTTTGATGGCTACCTGGCTGCACAGGAGACAGTTGCTATAGCCACAAATCAGGCACATGCCAGGGGAAACAGATTAGACTACAATTCCCAAAATCAGAGACAACTTTTTCCATTCAGAGCCCCAAGACCTGGACTATTGCTTTATCAAGTCCCCTAAACTGAGGGTTGTATCACTCAGGGTGTTAACTTATGTCCTTGTGTGACTTAATAAAAAGGATACAATAGCAGATTCATGAGGTATGAACACACAACATTCTGTCTGGATTATGGTACAGATGTTTTCTTGAAAGGGAGTAATAATGTTTTAGGGTCTTCATTTTGAAAGACAGCTTTTCTCATGAGAGACATTTTGGTGTTCTTTAAAGACAGGTTTTGTTGGCTATCAGCTAAGGCTCGCTTGGAGAATTTAGCAAAGGATTCAATTTGTGCTATACCATCCTTAGGCCAATTGAGAAGACAAAGATAGCTGCCAAATTATTGTACAAGTGGAAAATTGTGTCCATCTAACCTTGGAAAGAGGGAGGTTGGTAGTTTTAGGAACCTAACCTGGTTTTACATACCATACGTGTTAGATGGAAGAGGCAGCATCATCTGGCATAAAGAGATGGACTGGGGTGGGATATGCGAGACCAGGACCCCCACCTTTCTCCCCTCTTTCCATGGTGCATGCTCCATTTCAGGTATAATATTTAAATAGGTCCATCTTGAAGAAGGACAATGAGATCCTAGTGGAGATTGAGTAGTTCCCCTTCGCCTTAGGTGTGAAGTAACTCACCCATCGCAGCAAGATGTCCCATTGTAAATTCCAGTGTGCTCTCAGTAGTATAATATGTTGATCCAGGGTGAGAATAAGGAAAATGGGTGTTTCCCATGACTTCCATACTTTCACGGTATTGGATGCCTTGGCATGGGTCCTCTGTCGGGTATATGGGAGAAGGACCTACTTGTTGATCACTCAAATGTATTAAAGCCTATGACAGTACTGCAGTCTACCTGGCCAAGGTGGTTTTACATGTTAATAGTTTAATCTGTTGCTTTAACTTTCCATTTTTCTTTCCTACCAACGCTTTTGCTGTGGTTAATATGGGAGATGAAACCACCATTCAATGTCATGTTCTTTTGCTCATTCTGGCCTGCCATGACTTTTGGAAATGTCTTTCCTAAGGACTGCCTTGTCCATGAGGGTATCTATAGGTTTTATTTCATTATTTTAACGACCTAATGGTGGCAGTCTGGTTTGCACATTAATAGGGAAAGCTTAAGTTGGGTTACATACAGTATCCATACAAACCAAGGCATATTTAGAACCCTTACTCAGGGAGAGGAGTTCAATATAATCAATCTAAGGCACTAAGGCAGCCACAAGTTCCTTGAGGAAAGTAACATTATGCATGTTTCAGTATCTGTCAGTGGGCTGTAATCTGCAGGGAGATTTAATTTAAGCTACATTTCTCTTGCTTTTGTTCTCCTCATCATTGTGGCCACTGATTCACCTGTGAGCTGAACCCAGACACTTGGAGGCTCCTAACCCTCTCCCTGGTCCTTAGAATATGGGTTACACTTGCCTTTCCTGATTCCATAGACTGCTCCAAGTACATACCTTGAGATAGTGATGTGGTGTGGAGAACACCTGCATAGTACGTATGACTGACCCCAGTTAGGGCCTCTTCATAAACTTTTAAGACTGGCGGGCAGGTGCATCCTTTTGTCTTTGAAACAGTAATTACCCCAAAACTCATAGGAGAAAGCTAGAATTGTTTCTCTGCCTTTTAAAGTTGTAAATCTTTTCTTGTCTTTGAAGTATAAACAACCCAGAATATAACAAAAACACTGCCCACAGAGACTAAAGCAAAAGAAGGGGGCGGTGAGACCTCTTAAAATACAGACCACTGTAGAAGAATTTACAAATTTCATCAGCATCATTTTGATGACTCCTCTCAACAAAATAAAACCTGCAGGAGACACCTGGGTGGCTCAGTTCATTAAGCATCCAACTCTTGATTTCAGCTCAGGTCAAGATCTCAGGGTTGTGAGATTAAGCCCCAATATATTCTCTTATGATTCTCCCCCTGCCCCTCCATTCTTTCTCTCTCTACCTCTTTTAACAACAACACCACAAAAAAGACAACCTACAGAATGGGAGAAAATGATTACAAATCATATAAGGGGTTAATAGCCAAAGCACATAAGGGACTCATACAACTCAGTAGCAAAAACCACACCATATAATTAAAATGGGCAAAGGGCCTGAGTAGACATTTTCTAAAGAAATGGCCAACAAGTACATGAAAACATGCTCAACATCACTATTCATTAAGAAATGCAAATCCAAAGGACAACATGATATCACCCCACATTTGTTAGAATGACTATCATAAAATAGACAAGAGATAATAAGTACTAGTGAATATGTGGACTGTACAGCAGCTGTGGGAATGTAAACTGGTGCAGCCACTAAGGAAAACGGTATGGAGGTTCCTCAGAAAATTAAAAAGAGAACTCTCCAGCAATCCCAGCAATCCCACTCCTTCTAGGCATTTATTTGAAGGAATCAAAATCAGAATCTTGGGACATCTGTACTCTCATGTTCATTGAAACCTTATTCATAATAGCCAATGTATGGAGACAACCTAAATGTCCACTGATGGATGAATGGGCAAAGAAAATTTTGTATATTCATATAATATAGTAATTATCAGCCTAATAAAAATAGAAGGAAATCCTGCTATTTATGACAACATGGATGGACCTGGAAAAGGTTAAGTAAAATAATTTAGACACAGAAAGACAAATACAATATAATTTATTTACATGTAGAATCTAAAATAGTCAGACTTACAGAAGCAGAGAGTAGAATGTTGGTACTAGAGTGAGGGGAGGGAAAACAAAGGGTAGATGGCCAAAGGATGCCAAGTTTAAATTATGTAAGGTAAATAAATTTTAGAAATCTACTATACAGAACAGTGCCCACAACTAACAATACTGTATTGTATACTTAAAGTTTACTAAAAGGCTAGATCTTACAGTTGTGTTCTTACCACATAAAATAATAATAACAATAATGATGATAATAATAACAAGGGGGACTTTCTTGGGTGGAGGTGAGAGTGGAGAGTGAGTCCTGAAGGCCTGGAGCACAGGGCAAAAGTACAAAGTGGTGGGGTGCTGCCTGCTCCACCCAAATGCCACACTCCTCCTCTCCATCGAACGGGAATCTTTGCACCTCCTCATGTTGTCGCCAAGTCCTGCTTCTGGTACTTTGTGTCTCAGCTGAAGAATATGAAGTCTTCAGGGGAAATTGTGTACTGTGGACAGATATGCCAGAAGTCCCTCTTGCAGGCAAAGAAGCTCATCTGGCTGCGCTATGACTCCCTCAGGGCACCCACGCATGGACCGGGGGCGCCCGGAACGGCCCACTGCAGGGGCCGTCAGGCAGTGCTACCCAAACTTGGATGTCCTGCACCGCACCCGGGGCGCACTCCATCCAGATCCGGAAAGTGGAGGACTTTCCAGCCAGCAAGGGCCGCATAGCAGCAGTCAAGAGGTTCCACGACTCCAAGATCAAGTTTCCGGGGCCCCACTGAATCCTGCACGGCCAGCACCAGTCATGTTTCACCACCAAGAGTCCCAACACCTTCTTTAGGATGTAGAGCCTCCCTGTCCAAATAAACTCGTTGGGAAAAAACAAAACAAAACAAAACAAAACAAAACAAACAAGCCAAAAAACAATACTACTACTAATAAAGGGGGTGGGAGGAAATTTTAGGAGGAGTTAGATATGTCGAAGGCCTTAATTATGGTGATGATTTCACATGTGTATACTTATATCCAAATTCATAACTTGTATACACTAAATATGTACAGCTTTTCACAGGTCAATCATATCTCAATAAAGTGCTTTTTAAAAAATTCTACTGATTTATGGGTGCCTGGGTCGTTCAGTCAGTTAAGCAGCTACCTTCAGCACAGGTTATGGTCTCAGGGTTCTGGGATGGAGCCTTGCATGGGGCTTTCTGCTCAGCCTGGTAGCCTGCTTCTCCCTTTCCCTCTGCCTGCCCCTAGGCCTACTTATGCACGCGCACTCTCTCTCTCTATTAAATAAAATCAGTACATAAATAAATAAGTCTGCTGATTTAAATGTAAACCTCATCAAAAACACCTTCATAGAAACAGCCAGAATATTTGACCAAATATGTGGGCATTATGGCAGCCAAGTTGACACAAAAAATTTAACCACCACCATATATGTTATATTCCAAATTTTACTTTCTTCAAGCACTTTTCTCTCAGCTCCTTGACATTTTGTTACATTTACCTTCTCTTTTCTTAAGCCACTTTCAGATATAACTGTATTCTTGAGCTGTTAAGCAGATCTCCATCTACTTGATTCAAAATTAATTGAATATATAAATAATTTGCTGGTTTTCTTTCATATATATACTGTGTAAAGGATCACACATTGATAAGACCATGGGGTAACAACTTTGGTTGGTTAAGTTGAGAGAGAAATCAGAAAGGATTGCTAAGCTTATCATCTGTTTTAGTCCTAACAGACTTAATGAGGACTTCCTATGAACCCAGAAGGATGTGACACAGGGACGGAGTTTGTAAACTGACTTAGTTATACATAGATAAATTGGTTGAGTGTTACTCTTGCCAAACAATGTTCTTCCATCTAGTTTGTCTGAAAGTAAGAACACCACCATTAGCCTCAGGGGTTTTGTTTGTCCTGGCTTACATGATCCCACTTGGTGAAAAGATGAACATTTGGGTCTGAGAACCTACCCAAAAACATTCATTCAGGAATTGCAATCAGCATCTTGATTTCAATTCTAGGTGTTTATAGTTTATTTTTATTTACCTGTCACATCTTCAGGATTTCTAATCCAGAGAAACCGATCTTTGTCCTACAAAAGATCACTTGGAGGACCTTCTCTGGTATGCAAATGCACAGCACACATTTATTAGTGGCTTAGTATATAACAAGGTCTTTTTTTTCCCTCTTTCTTTTTTGATGGTCAAAAAGTTGCAATACCCATCTGGTATCAATAGATCTATGTGGTGAAAGTGACAATTTAAATAAAGAGCTCTGGGTTTCCTAGAAAGAAATAGTCGAATCCCAATCTATATGCCCTGTGATGATTAGTTGTATGTGTCAACTTGGCTAGGCCATAGTACCCAGATAATTGGTCAAACAATATTCTATTTCTGTGAAGGCATTTTTTAGGTGAGATTAGCACTCAAATCAATAGATTTAACTGAAGCAGATTACCCACCATAATATGTGTGGGCCTCATCTGATTTGTTAAAAGCCTTCACTGAAAAAAAAAAAGAGCAACAGAGGACTGAGAGAAAGGGCATTTTGTCAGTAGACTGCTTTCAGACTCAAGACTTGAACTAACATCAGCTCCTCTGGCTCTCCAGCTGGCCAGCGTACTCTCAGATTGTGGACTTGCCAGCCTCTACAATTGTGTGAGGCAACTCAAGGAACGTTTCAGTCCTCTGAATTAAATAACATGTGGGAAAGGAGAATCTAAGCCACAACTAATGAAACGTTGAACACCTCATAAAAAACTAACAATGTACTGTTCACTGGCTAATTGAACATAATAATAAAAGAAATTTTAAAAATTCTATAAAAGGAGTGTAAGCTGGAAAACTGGGCTTTAAACAAAGATATACATTAAATTGAGAAGAGTAAGTTTGAAGCAGTATAGAACTCTTATCCCTTTAGATCTAAACTACTCTGGAATAAATTAACCAGTGTGAACAGTAGCTAAGTCAACATGAATTAAGAAACTTAGTGCCCTATTTGGGGGCACCATCATCGCCTAGGGAGGGTCCAAGGCCTGTAAAAGTACTTCTACTGTATGGACCAGTTTCAGTTCAGTAAAAATAAAATTGCAGTAACAGACCAGTCAGAATCCAGTCCTCATTCTATGCCTAATATCTTGGAAGGGCGTGCCATACTTTCAACTATATAAAACTGTAAAACTTATTTGGAGGAATTGGTGCAAAAAAGAAATATGATGGATTTCCTGCTAATAGTGTATTAGGAGGCTCAAATGGGTTACTGAAAACTTTTCTAAAATTACAAATATATATCAGAATTCTATGTTAATAAATGAAAGAACTCTTCCTACAAAAACTTTTAAAAAATCCTTAATTTAAATATACTCATTTAACAAATATTCACAAATATTTACTGGGCTCTTACTCTGAAACATACATACTTATAAGTGCAGGGGCTACCTTATAGAACAAATGCATGCCTTTATGGAACTTAAGGACCAACTGGGCAAAAGACAGACTGTAAAAATACAAATGCATTCTGTAGAGTGCTAGTGTTTGATAGTTGCAATGGAAAAAAAAATAAAACATCAAGAGGATAGGTTGTGGTAAAGAAGAGAAAAATGGAAATTACAATCGAGTTACCTTTCATGGAGAAGGTGATGTTAGACAAAATATTTGAACTAGGTTATCATTCAGGTAGTTATCTGAGGGAAGCACATTTCAGGAAGAAGTGGCAGTCAAAGCAAGTGCTGAGGCAGGCGTATGTCTGACATAGTCAAGGAATATGAAATAACCCAGTGTGGCTAGGTTAGAGCAAACAAGAAGATGAGATCAGAAATCAGAAGGGACAGAGGAGTGAATGCAGAGTATGAGACACCAGGTCCTGTTCAGCCTGAAAGTCTGCAATGGATGGAATTGAGTTTAATAGAGATGGTGAAGATTTTTTAATCACACTGGATTTTCATATGTAGGCAGACCAGGAGTAAACATAAGTAAACTCTCTCTATCCCTATTATAAAGAAGAGGAATTAATAAGATTTCTCTGAGGGAGTTTAACTGTGAAATAAAAACTAATGAATCAAAGCAGATATAAACAGAATACTTCTCATGGCCAAGGACATGTAACTGTTCCTGGAGGTGTCTGTGTTGGGGTGCTTAATGCCTACTATTTACCACACTGATGAAGGAATGATGCCTGTCCTAGTTACAGGGATGGCTCAACATGCAACCCCCTATACTGGACAGATGAGATCAACAACAGCTTATGTCACATATACTCACAGCCCAGGGTTGGAGGTTCCCCATGCCATGAATGCTACACACAAACACCCAAAAGTTGCACTTTGGAACAGAGTGAACCAAGGTCTATGAGATATAGGCTTGGTAGTATCAAGAAGATGATATGCTCCCCCCGTTTCCATGGAAGCATATCATTGGCTTGAGTAGTTCTTCTTTAAGTTGGCAAGGAACTGAAGCCTGTTATTCAGGAGATAAGCACGGACTCGGGCTGGTCCTGTAACTAGGCCCCTTAACTAGGGGCCCTGACCCATGGAAATAGGGTAGAAAGGGAAACTCATGTTTAGACCAATGCAGACCCCCTTGTTTTTCCCCAGATGTCAAGGAACACATAATGCTAGATCTTAATTTCCATTCTTATACCAGATGCAGGGGGAGAGTGTGGGTCAGCAATGGGACACAGAAATTCAAGGATCAGTTACAAAGATGGACAATATCTATCCTCGTTCTCTAGAGGATAAAGTGCTCTCCTTGTCCTTTGTAATCATAAGCCCTTGTCTGCTTATTAAGTACATTAGATTATGCAAACTGTGAATCAGTTTGATTGGATCCGATAAATCTCTGCTGATTATCTACTGCCTTTTGATTTAGATCTGGCATGATGCAGAGGAAAGACACTTCTCATTGTAGGCGTACCTTGAAGATCCTGAGGGTTGAGTTCAGAATACTGTCATGAAGGGAATATTGCAGTAAAGTGAGTCAAACAAATTTGCTGGTTTTTCAGTGAATATGACAATGATGTTTTACACTGTACTCTAGTCTATAAAGTGTATAATGGTGGTATGTCTAGAAAAAATGATGTACAGACCTTCACTAAAAAATATTTTACTGTTAAAAAATGCTAACCATCATTTGAGCTTTCAGCCAGTCATAATCACTGATCATAGGTACCATGACAAATGTAATAGTGAGAAATTTTGAAATACTGCAAAAATTACTGAACCATAACGAAGAGGCAGGAAGTAAGCAAGTGCTGTTGGAAAAATGGCACCAGTAGGTTTGGTGGACGCAAGGTTGGCACAGACCTTCATGTGTAAAGTGCAATAAATGTAAATAAACGTATCTGTAAAAGGAGATATATCTGTACAAAGAACCTAATGGAATGTAGCAGGCCTTAAACACAGAGCTAATAAATCAGTGCCAGCAGGTTATAGGCTGATTATAATATTAAGACCTAAGCAAGAAACTAGACTCTTAGGTAAATATAGTACCTGAAAGGTGATAACAAAATCTCTTGGCTTTCTTATGTAAAAATGTATTTACTAAGCTTGAAATCAAATAGCTTTCTTTCATTTGTGTCACACTATCTACTTACCACAGGTAGGAATATGATAGGTTAGAATAGGAAGCCCGAAGGCTTTGAGGTGGTTTTGGTTTTAAAAGACTGCTAGCTATTTCTTGCCCCTTTATTCTAAAACTCAGTTGTTCATGGTTTGTGGTTCAGAGATATGCTTGTGTTTTTGTTTTGTTTTGTTTTGTTTTGTTTTTTAAGCGTGATCCTCCTCCAACCATTAATTCAGCATGCAAACCCATATTTAGTGGCTACTATTTTTAAAGCACTATATTGGGTTTTGGGGATACAATGGTGACTGAATATATCCTAAAGGAGAGCTCAATTTAAGACCCATCAATAATTTTGGATAATATTTTGATTTTTTGGTATTCATTATATAATTTTTAAATTACAAAAAAATACTGACCACTACTTAAAAATCAAGAAATACAGAAAGAAAAGAGGTAAAAACCCTCAACTTTCCAGCAAATACAGAAGGGCTTCTCCAAATATTTTGATTTTTTTTTTCTGTTTTTGTGTTTCCTTCTGAATAGGTTTGTAAACTTTTAAAAAAAATTTTGACCATTTTGCTTGTAAGTCTATTGCTTTCCCTTTGCTCTAATATTATAATGTAGAGATTGCCCCTAATATTAAAATTCACTGCACAGATAATTTTAAATAATGGTTTAATATTTCACTCAATAGGTATGTAGTAGATTGAAGAGCCATCTCCTTATTTGGGAGATATTTAGTTTTAACTTTTTCCTTTATAAATAATGTGATTAATTTCTTAATGTATAAAACCCATTTTATATTTTAGACAATTTTCATAGAGTGATTCTCAGTGGAGGAATTCTTTGTTTAAAATATATAAGAAAATATGTGAAAATGTTGAATTTGACAAGTCTCTCTTCTCTTGCAGATTACTTTCAAACTCTGTATTATTTGTTTGCTCTGTTACCCCAAGTAGAGGTAAGAGATGTGATTAGATAAAATATCAGCATATGTACAATGTGTATATAGAGCAGAGAGAAGAATGTATCCAGCATGTCAAACCCTGAGCTTCTCAGGCCCTTCCACACACCCTTTATTGGCATCACTGGAAGCCATTGATTTCCATTGACAGCCATTGACTCAGTGTCAACTCTATGCAGTTCATTTCTGGGTACAGGGTAAACAGTGGAGGCAGTGCCTCAGAATTCAGTCACCTTATAGTTTATCTTTGGTCTGAAGGATGGTATGCCTGTGTCTGTTCCAGAAGCAATTGTAATAGCACAGCAGTTTAAAAAGGTTTTAATTGAATAAAAACTTTTAATTGAATAAAAACTTATATTAATGATCCTATTTCCAACGATACCAAGATTTTTCACACATGCTTAGAAAAGTTCAACTATCTTTGATATTTCAATGCTATTTCTTTCTCAAGGTGGTGGTAAAGGGTTCATGCTCATGTAAAGAGCCTGGCATGGGGGCACCTGGGTGGCTCAGTTGGTTGGACGGCTGCCTTCGGCTCAGGTCATGATCCTGGAGTCCCGGGATCGAGTCCCACATCAGGCTCCCAGCTCCACGGGGAGTCTGCTTCTCCCTCTGACCTTCTCCTCGCTCATGTTCTCTCTCACTGTCTCTCTCTCAAATAAATAAATAAAATCTTTTAAAAAAAAAAAAAAAAAAAAAAAGAGCCTGGCATGTTCTAATCACCCAGTAAGGCTTCTCTCTTCCCCTTAAGAGGACCTTGCATCCTTGGCCTAAGTGGGGCCACATTGGCGGTAACTGAATTATCTTTTTCTCTCAGTTCCAGTACTGACACCATTCGTTCTTCTTTCTACATGACAGTCTTTGAAACAATTAAATTGGAAAGCAGAAAGGATACTGAGAAGAGTGGGATGAAGTGAGAAAAGACATAATCTTCCACATGTGCAATTCATTTTCTGCCCTTAGGTAATAGAATAAGTGGTATTGGAGTCATTATGGTCCTGGGGGTGAAACAGTTACAATGAGGTCTTCCTGGTGCTTCAGTAATAACCTGCCTCACGTAGAATGATCTCTCATCCATAGAATTTGGTGGTTCTAAGGAATTATTTCTGAGGATATTTTGAAGCCCTTGATGAAATATGTTTACAGAGAACAGAGCAAAATAATTATGTTTATTTATTTAATCAGATCCATTGTATGAGTCTTAGGAAACTATCCATAATTTGGTCTTTTTTTCTCATCTCCCTTCTCCAAAGTTTTAGGACTATCCACTCCTAAGAGGAAGAGGCCATCTACCATAAAAATAAAGTATTTTAAGCTTTGAATACCTCCCTTCTCCATTTTTCTGTATCTGTTTTTATCCAACACTTTCTTGAGATGTGCACTAGAAAGAAATAGAAGGGATCATAACTCGATATAGATTCTCTGCTCTAAGAAACACCTCACAAAGACAAATTACAAGTAAAAAGGCAGTGCTCAAGACCAGTTCCTCCTTGAGATAGTAATCCTCATTATGTTTTCTGCTTGGTACTAGAGAAGTCTTTTACTGTCAATCTCTCCCCAGTTAGCACCCCTGAAGGTTTTTCTCTTTCTAACAATTATTACCCAGTGAGCTGTGTCCCCTGAGGGATGGAGCTAGGATCTGGGCAAACCCTGTATGTAAATGGCACCACCAAACAATCATCAGAAGCTACACACCACTGGCATCCCTGAGACAACTGCCTAAACACCTCTGGGCCTCAGTTTCCTCAGATGGAACTTGGAGTTGATGATATCTACACTGAAAAGTTTTTATAAGAATCAGTGACACTAAGTACAATGCACTTCAAATGGTATCAGACATATATTAAAGGAAAGAGGTTTTCCTGAGTTCCCATAAATTATAATATATGGGAACTACACAATTTGGAACACTGGTACAAAGCAGTACTAGTGCAGCACTCTTACTGCATCTAATCAGATTTCATAGCCCATTATTTTTAGTGAGATGGTTAAAAATAGGTCATCTTGTAGGAATGTCTTGGTGGCTCAGTAGGTTGTGTTTTGGTTTTGATTTTAAAAACTTTTGGTTTCAGCTCAGGTTGTGATTGCAGGGTCATGAGATCCATACCTGAGTGGGCTGCACACTCAGCTGGGAGTCTGTTCTCCTTCTGCTCTTCCCCCACATCGTGCATGCTATAAATAAATAAATAAATAAATAAATAAAGTAAAAAAATGGATCACCTTGCTATCATCCTCTTTCTTAGGCAATATTTAACTAAAGAAGTTTGTGTAGAATAGAAAACAAAGTAGACATTTTACAGATATGTTGGAAAGGAGGGACAGTAAAGCATCCTTCAAACTGAGAAAGCTCTTTGAGATAAAAAAAAAAAAAAAGAATCAGGAGACGTCATTCAGTTGACAGAGAATTCTATTCATGTAATTTACTGATGGGCGGGATTGGGTGGATTTTGTGCCATTCTTCCATGATGACCCTACAGACAATTACTGGGAGGTGACTTGCATCCTTATGCCATAGCAGCAATATAAACATCAATATGAGGTCATTATACATATAAGAGAAAAAAAACTTAGGACTGGAGTTCCCCCGGAGACCTGGTTAAAAGATGAGCTACCTAGTGAAGGCATCAGCAAAAGATATCTTTTTTATGTTATTAATAAGTTCCTGTGTATGAGGATGCAGCAGTGGAGTGATTGTGAATTTCAGCACAAATAGTGGGCCATGACAGGGAGAGGCTTCCTGAGGCAACAGAGAGGGACATCAGTTGTGCAAAGCTGGGGACATCTGGATTGGGATTGGCATAGTGAAACTGCCTTGCAACTAATTATAGTGTCTAGCACTAGGTTGAGCCCTCATCCTTTGTAGACCCATTATTTTGGAAGCTTTGTGGATGGGTATAGAAACATCCATCCAGTACTGTAAGTGCAGTGTTAAAGTCACCTACTATTACTGTATTATTATCAATGAGTTTCTTTATTTTGGTTATTAATTGATTTATATATTTGGGTACTCCCAAGTTGGGGACATAAACATTTATAATTGTTAGAACTTCTTCTTGGATAGACCCCTGAATTATTATATAATGCCCTTCTTCATTTCTTGTTACATTATAGTAGGTTTAAAATCAAGCTGTCTGATATAAGTATGGCTGTTCCAGCTTTCTTTTGACTTCTATTGACATGAGAAATGGTTCTGTATTCCCTTACTTTAAAAAAAAATTATTTATTTGACAGACAGAGATCACAAGTAGTCAGGGGGGTGGGTAGGGAGCAGGCTCCCTACTGACCAGAGAGCCCAGTGCAGGGTTCAATCCCAGGACCCTGGGATCATGACCTGAGCTGAAGGCAGAGGCTTTAACCCACTGGACCACCCAGGTGACCCTGTATTCCCTTACTTTTAGTCTGCAGGTGACTTGAGGTGTAAAATGAGTCTTTTGCAGGCAGCATATACATGGGTCTTTTTTTTTTTAATATACATTGTAATACTTTATGTCTTTTGATTGGATCATTTAGTTCATTTCAATTCAGAGTGATTATTGATAGATCGAATTTAGTGCCATTGTGTTACCTATAAAATTGGTGTTTCTGGAGATTTTATCTGTTCCTTTCTAATTTTTGTTGCTTTTGGTCTTTCCTTCCCACTCAAAGAGTCCTATAATATTTCTTGTAGGGCTGGTTTGGTGGTCAGGACTCCTTTAGTTTTTTGGTTTTTTTTTGTTTGTTTGTTTGTTTTTCTGAGAAACTCTCTCTCTCCTATTCTGAATGACAGATTTGCTGGATAAAGTATTCTTGGCTGCATATTTTTCCATCCAGCACACTGAATTTATCATGCCACTTTCTTCTGACCCGCCAAGTTTCCGTAGCAGATCTGCTGTGAATCTTGTTTATCTTCCCTTGTAGTCTAAAGACTTTTTTTCTCCTTTCTGCTTTCAGGATTCTTTCCTTATCTGTGTATTTTACAAGTTTGACTATGATATGTTTGGTGTTCGTGGACTTTTGTTGATTTTGATGGAAGTTCTCTTTGACTCTTGGATTTCAATGTCTATTTCCTTCCACAAATAAGAGAAGTGTTCATCTATGATTTACTCAAATAAATCTTCTGCTTCCTTTTCTCTCTCTTCTTCTTCTGAGTCTCCTATAACACAAATGTCATTACTTCAAGACTAAGGTCGAAGTCAAATATTTGCCATCAGACTTGGCTGCAGTACCTATAGATTTGGATTACTTTATCTTTCCTTGATATCCCCCAAATATCTTGAGGTTCCTGAGCCTGTCACAAAGTGACCTTCAGTAGTTGGTTGTGAAGTCCCCCAGGAATGCTATTAAAGAGGTACCAGGCCAGTTTTTCCAAGGGGCTTCATTGGCTGCATGAAGTCAACTTTAGTTTCTCAAAACTGTCGACTCATATCTCAGTCTATATGTCTTTCTCAAATATGACATTCCAGGCAAAGCCTTGATAATATAACCAGTGTGTCCCATGGTGTCCCATGGTTTTATAAGGAGAACAGATTCTTGTTGAACTTATGCAATAACTGTAATTGCCCTGAGAAAAGAATACTCACTGAGAGTTTCTGAATTCTGGAAGGATCAGGTTGGGAGAAAATGATAAATTTTTGTTGTTGTTGTTTTTTAATCTACTAGAGCATGTATAAGACTCAGCAATGTTTTACATAGGAGTCAGAAAAACTATAATTATCTTTTTTGATTAATTCAGTCCCATTTTACTAATTCTTGATCTGTTTGAATGAAGTTTTTCCTTTAGTTTTGGAAATTCTCACTCAACTTAGTTTTGTGATCTTAAGTGTATAAGAAAGATTCATTCATCAAAAGTCCTCCCCATAAATCTCTTTGAAGATAAAACACATTTGTTAGAACAGCAGAACAATAACTGTAAACAAGACTCAAAAATGACCATGGTTAAAGATCTGATGAGAGTTCAGTATCAATAATTAAAATTACATATAATGAAGTTATAACATGACATATGAAACTTCAGGAATTTCTTTTTTTTTTAAGATTTTATTTTTATTTATTTGACAGACAGAGATCACAAGTAGGCAGAGAGGCAGGTGGGGCAGGAGACAAGCAAGCTCCCTGCTGAGCAAAGAGCCCCATGTGGGTCTCGATTCCAGGACCCTGAGATCATGACCTGAGCTGAAGGCAGCCACCTAACCAACTGAGCCACCCAGGCACCCTAAACTTCAGGAATTTCATTAATTTCTAGAAGAGTTGTTCCATTCACTCATGCAATATAACCTAAAAAGATTTATCCTCCCCTTTCTGACAGTACTTCCAATATAACTTAACATATCAAATAAACAACCCTAATTAGTCAAAACAACTTCATTTAGAACTGGAATTTTGTTAAAATTATCAAGAGGTTTTAATGGCACTAAATTCATATCTCTCAATAGTTACCCTGAATGTTAATGGGCTAAATGCCCCTGTCAAAAGACACAGGGTATCAGAATGGATAAAAAAACAAAACCCATCTATATGTTGCCTCCAAGAAACACATTTTAAGCCCGAAGACACCTCCAGATTTAAAGTGAGGGGGTGGAAAAGAATTTACCATGCTAATGGACATCAGAAGAAAGCAGGAGTGGCAATCCTTATATCAGATCAATTAGATTTTAAGACAAAGACTATAATAAGAGATGAGGAAGGACACTATATCATACTCAAAGGGTCTGTCCAACAAGAAGATTTAACAATTTTAAATATCTATGCCCCCAATGTGGGAGCAGCCAACTATATAAACCAATTAATAACAAAATCAAAGAAACACATCAACAATAATACAATAATAGTAGGGGACTTTAACACTCCCCTCACTGAAATGGACAGGTCATCCAGGCAAAAGATCAGCAAGGAAATAAAGGCCTTAAACGACACACTGGACCAGATGGACATCACAGATATATTCAGAATATTTCATCCCAAAGCAACAGAATACACATTCTTCTCTAGTGCACATGGAACATTCTCCAGAATAGATCACATCCTCGGTCCTAAATCAGGACTCAACCGGTATCAAAAGATTGGGATCATTCCCTGCATATTTTCAGACCACAATGCTCTAAAGCTAGAACTCAACCACAAAAGGAAGTTTGGAAAGAACCCAAATACATGGAGACTAAACAGTATCCTTCTAAAGAATGAATGGGTCAACCGGGAAATTAAAGAAGAATTGAAAAAAATCATGGAAACAAATGATAATGAAAATACAACGGTTCAAAATCTGTGGGACACAACAAAGGCAGTCCTGAGAGGAAAATATATAGCGGTACAAGCCTTTCTCAAGAAACAAGAAAGGTCTCAGGTACACAACCTAACCCTACACCTAAAGGATCTGGAGAAAGAACAAGAAAGAAACCCTAAGCCCAGCAGGAGAAGAGAAATCATAAAGATCAGAGCAGAAATCAATGAAATAGAAACCAAAAAAACAATAGAACAAATCAACGAAACTAGGAGCTGGTTCTTTGAAAGAATTAATAAAATTGATAAACCCCTGGCCCGACTTATCAAAAAGAAAAGAGAAAGGACCCAAATAAATAAAATCATGAATGAAAGAAGAGAGATCACAACTAACACCAAAGAAATACAAACTATTATAAGAACATACTATGAGCAACTCTACGGCAATAAATTTGACAATCTGGAAGAAATGGATGCATTCCTAGAAACATATAAACAACCACAACTGAACCAGGAAGAAATAGAAAGCCTGAACAGACCCATAACCAGTAAGGAGATTGAAACAGTCATTAAAAATCTCCAAACAAACAAAAGCCCAGGGCCAGACGGCTTCCTGGGGGAATTCTACCAAACATTTAAAAAAGAACTAATTCCTATTCTCCTGAAACTGTTCCAAAAAATAGAAATGGAAGGAAAACTTCCAAACTCATTTTATGAGGCCAGCATCACCTTGATCCCAAAACCAGACAAGGATCCCACCAAAAAAGAGAGCTATAGACCGATATCCTTGATGAACACAGATGCGAAAATACTCAACAAAATACTAGCCAATAGGATTCAACAGTACATTAAAAAGATTATTCACCACGACCAAGTGGGATTTATTCCAGGGCTGCAAGGTTGGTTCAACATCCGCAAATCAGTCAATGTGATACAACACATCAATAAAAGAAAGAACAAGAACCATATGATACTCTCAATAGATGCTGAAAAAGCATTTGACAAAGTACAACATCCCTTCCTGATCAAAACTCTTCAAAGTGTAGGGATAGAGGGCACATACCTCAATATCATCAAAGCCATCTATGAAAAACCCACCGCAAATATCATTCTCAATGGAGAAAAACTGAAAGCTTTTCTGCTAATGTCAGGAACACGGCAGAGATGTCCATTATCACCACTGCTATTCAACATCGTACTAGAGGTCCTAGCCTCAGCAATCAGACAACAAAAGGAAATTAAAGGCATCCAAATCGGCAAAGAAGAAGTCAAATTATCACTCTTCACAGATGATATGATACTATATGTGGAAAACCCAAAAGACTCCACTCCAAAACTGCTAGAACTTATACAGGAATTCAGTAAAGTGTCAGGATATAAAATCAATGCACAGAAATCAGTTGCATTTCTCTACACCAACAGCAAGACAGAAGAAAGAGATATTAAGGAGTCAATCCCATTTACAATTGCATCCAAAACCATAAGATACCTAGGAATAAACCTAACCAAAGAGACGCAGAATCTATACTCAGAAAACTATAAAGTACTCATGAAAGAAATTGAGGAAGACACAAAGAAATGGAAAAATGTTCCATGCTCCTGGATTGGAAGAATAAATATTGTGAAAATGTCTATGCTACCTAAAGCAATCTACACATTTAATGCAATTCCTATCAAAGTACCATCCATCTTTTTCAAAGAAATGGAATAAATAATTCTAAAATTTATATGGAACCAGAAAAGACCTCGAATAGCCAAAGGGATATTGAAAAAGAAAGCCAACGTTGGTGGCATCACAATTCCGGACTTCAAGCTCTATTACAAAGCTGTCATCATCAAGACAGCATGGTACTGGCACAAAAACAGACACATAGATCAATGGAACAGAATAGAGAGCCCAGAAATAGACCCTCAAATCTATGGTCAACTAATCTTCGACAAAGCAGGAAAGAATGTCCAATGGAAAAAAGACAGCCTTTTCAATAAATGGTGCTGGGAAAATTGGACAGCCACATGCAGAAAAATGAAATTGGACCATTCCCTCACACCACACACAAAAATAGACTCAAAATGGATGAAGGACCTCAATGTACGAAAGGAATCCATCAAAATCCTTGAGGAGAACACGGGCAGCAACCTCTTCGACCTCTGCCGCAGCAACATCTTCCTAGGAACAACGCAAAAGGCAAGGGAAGCAAGGGAAAAAATGAACTACTGGGATTTCATCAAGATCAAAAGCTTTTGCACAGCAAAGGAAACAGTTCACAAAATCAAAAGACAACTGACAGAATGGGAGAAGATATTTGCAAACGACATATCAGATAAAGGACTAGTGTCCAGAATCTATAAAGAACTTAGCAAACTCAACACCCAAAGAACAAATAATCCAATCAAGAAATGGGCAGAAGACATGAACAGACATTTCTGCAAAGAAGATATCCAGATGGCGAACAGACACATGAAAAAGTGCTCCATATCACTCGGCATCAGGGAAATACAAATCAAAACCACAATGCGATATCACCTCACACCAGTCAGAATGGCTAAAATCAACAAGTCAGGAAATGACAGATGCTGGCGAGGATGCGGAGAAAGGGGAACCCTCCTACACTGTTGGTGGGAATGCAAGCTGGTGCAGCCACTCTGGAAAACAGCATGGAGGTTCCTCAAAATGTTGAAAATAGAACTGCCCTATGACCCAGCAATTGCACTATTGGGTATTTACCCTAAAGATACAAATGTAGTGATCCAAAGGGACACATGCACCCGAATGTTTATAGCAGCAATGTCCACAATAGCCAAACTATGGAAAGAACCTAGATGTCCATCAACAGATGAATGGATCAAGAAGATGTGGTATATATACACAATGGAATACTATGCAGCCATCAAAAGAAATGAAATCTTGCCATTTGCAACAACATGGATGGAACTAGAGCGTATCATGCTTAGCGAAATAAGTCAAGCAGAGAAAGACAACTATCATATGATCTCCCTGATATGAGGAAGTGGTGATGCAACATGGAGGCTTAAGTGGGTAGAAGAAGAATAAATGAAACAAGATGGGATTGGGAGGGAGACAAACCATAAGTGACTCTTAATCTCACAAAACAAACTGAGGGTTGCCGGGGGGAGGGGGTTTGGGAGAAGGGGGTGGGATTATGGACATTGGGGAGGGTATGTGATTTGGTGAGTGCTGTGAAGTGTGTAAACCTGGTGATTCACAGACCTGTACCCCTGGGGATAACAATATATGTTTATAAAAAATAAAAAATTTAAAAAAAAATTATCAAGAGGTTTTTAAAGCATATGCCTAAATAGGATTACAGGTCATTACAAAATTTAAAACTTAATTATCTGTTTAACCAAGGTGGCAATAAGAGATTCTAAAGGAAAATACAGAAGTTTACATAGTTGTCCGCAAAACTTGACTGTTTTAATATTGAAAAGATTTAGGTTTCCTAAGTAATTAAAGAGCCAGTAAAGACAAACAAATGAAACTTTGTTTTTTTATGGGGCGATAAAAAACATTTTTGTTTACAATTTTCTATCAAGTGCAGACCAACAATAAAACAAGAAACAAACAAACAAAAAAAACAAAAAAATCTTTGTCATCTTAACAGAGAGAAAAAATAAATTTCAATCTTATGCCATATTTCTGATATTAAAACTCATTCATTCCAATCTTCGTCATTCTTCATTATGCATAAAAATTCTCTTCCAAAGAGTCTTTTCTAATAAACTTTCTACAGCTTTCTCTTTCATTCAGATTTTGTTCTGTCTTCCCTCTCAAGCAAACAAGTTCATTTTAGGACAAATTTACTTTTCTTTTCCTTCAACAAAAATGTATTCTCATTCTTTATACATTTCTTATAAAAACACATACCTTCCTTTCCTTATATATAGAGTTGTTTCTCTTATTGTTTCTAGTAGTCTTAATGACATTTATTAGAATTCTTCATGTTTAAAAAACTCACATTTCAGTGAAAACTAAGTTAGTAAGCAAGTGTGAACTTTCTATTTCACCTGAATTCTCTGGATTGGCCAATTTATGAATATATTTCATAATCTCTAGAAATGTGTTTTTCCATGGTACCATTTTTCAATAAAGCATAAAATATGTTTACTAAAAGGCTCAAATTTACTTTATTTTTAATCATACATAAGTAGATAAATGTATGTTTAGTAATCAATGTTTCAGTATTTTATCTTATTTGGAAAAGACTTAGATATCCAATGAATTCAACTAAAATTTTTTTTTAAAGACAATTAAGCCAATTTATTTTTTTTTTATAGAAAGGTTTTTTTTTAAAGATTTTATTTATTTTATTTTATAGATAGAGATCACAAGTAGGCAGAGAGGAAGGCAGAGAGAGACAGAGAGGAGGAAGCAGGCTCCCTGCCGAGCAGAGAGCCCAATGCGGGGCTCGATCCCAGGACCCTGTGATCATGACCTGAGCCAAAGGCAGAGGCTTTAACCCACTGAGCCACCCAGGTGCCCCTCAACTAAATTTTTAACCTAGACAAACTTTAAAGATTTAGGTTACCAGAAATTTTGAAAGCTATTTAGAAACTTACCTACAAACCATTTTTATCTATTCAACCTACTGTTCCTACTGATTACTCATGAAAGCTTCATGAAACAGACAAAATCAACTATAATGTCATTTTTGCTGACAAATTGCAATAGATACAGCAGGAATTTAACTAATAAATTCATGTAGAACAAAAATTGATTATCTGTATTGTATTTGATGTTTGTAACTCTAAAAGGCATGCTTATTTTAACTAAACCAACAAACTTAAACTAGCTTTAATACTGAATATTTCTCACATGATCACATGAATATGAAAAACATTTGGCTTAATTTCTGGGTTTGTTTGTTTGTTTGTTTTTAGTTTTAGGATGCTCAATTCTTACAATTGCTTGCCTTTTAACCATTGAAATAGAGCTCTTTTACAAATTAATTAAGGCAATACCATTCAGAGGGAGAAAATATCACATACAGACAGACATAATAAAATAAAAAACCTTATAGTGAAGATTTGTATTTATCCTTGATACATAACCTCATGGAAGCTGTGGCTCGATTTTGAGGTACTTTTCTTAAAAGACTTCTATATCCCTTTTTTAAAATTTTCAATCTTAGGAATGGGAATGAACTAAATAAGAGTTCCCAGAAATGTTGAAAATACTTGGCTTGTTTCTGGGGCCTCAATTTCTAATTTTTGCAAGGATTTGCAAGGTAAGGACAGTTGCTTTCAATCCCTCAAGGAATTGGGTTGCAACCCAAATGACATTAGAGGTTGACCTACGCATTTGGCTCTATTTTATCCTGTCACGTTTTTAGATACTTCTAAAAGTGTTTTTAGACACAATCAGAGTATGCATCCCACTCAGGTTGTTTAGTCTACTAGCTAGCTTTCTCAAGTTGGTTATCTATATATATACATTTATTAGGTATTTTTTTTAAGTACCTCATTTAGGCCTTCTGAGTGTTAAAATCATCCTCGTGTAATCTTAAAACTTTCTTTTGACTTCCTTCATCTGGGAATTACTAGGCTCTACTTGAACAGATATATTCAATCTACTAGTGCATTTATCAAAGGGAGCTTTTTCTCTCTCGATTTTTTTTCAGAGGGGGTTATCTCTTAAAATACTTCCCCAGACAGTTCCTTTTTCCTGCTGCTTGAGATAGAGGCAGAGCCCTAAAGCTGATTTGTAGGGTAATAGCCACTCACTTCTCTGAAAGGACTCTCTGCTTAAAATGTCTGGAGTGGCCGCTGAGCTTGTCCAGCTAGTTGAGGTGCACAGACCCGACAAGGAGTCAAGAGGGATTCTCTGATGCACCCCTCCCATAGGTTGTCCAGCAACACAGATGAGCTGGATCAGGTGAGTGGCTGCTGCCCACTACATTACTTGCTGGGAGCTGGGGGAATTTAAAGGGGTCAGGTCAGAGGTCCCATCTAAGTCTCCAAATTTGTAACTGAACTCAAACGATTAATTGCTTGGAGTGCATTAAATCAAACACTTCCCAAGGGAGTATTGAAAGCAAAGAAACTTTTACTACTTGTTATAAGCAAAGAGAAAGGGTGGTAGTGCTCAAAGTGCTATCTCTTATGATTCCATCTCTCTGGTGTCTTGTAATGCACAGAACAATGGCCGAACAACTGCCGAAATAATTTGTTCACTTTCCCTCTTCCATTTCCTTTCCCCCACCATTTCTGATAGGATGTCTAATAATACATTGGGCATTTTCAGGGCATCCTTTTACTCATGTACTGGTGTAAAGTGCTCAAAAAACCTCCCCAAGTCTCCCCACATGAAGGTGGCTGTCCAGCTTGGGATTTCCCCGACAGACAATGGGTTTTCCCTGGGGCAGGGCCCCTTAACCCAAGCTTGATTTTTTTTTTTTTAATCCCCTGACTGGCTTGCCAATTGTGAGAAGATGGAGGAGGGATACTAGAGTATCATCCAAGCCAATAACACACTTGAAAACCAAAAAACAAACCAGGATACTCCATACAGTTTACACAGAGTAACTTACTGATGGGGGAATCTGTGGTGAGCAATCCAGACAGTGACCTAGCTATTCCCCATAAAGTCCAAACCTTTGTCTACAGATTTTATAAAGTGAAAAGATATGCAGAAGGCATGCAGTGAGGTCAAAGAATCTGTATCCAGTTACTTGATCGCTAACACTTAATGGAGCTTGTGGTGTCATTGGGCAAAGGCGTAAGGGGGAATCAAAATTATCTCTACCACTTATGTAAACAACTTTAGGGAATACCAGAACAAGCCTCCCTGCATTTTCAATCAGGGCACACATTAACCTCCAAGGGATCTAGAACATGTAGCACCAAGGGAGGTCATCCCATGAACATGAACAAGATGGAGGGCCAAATATGGAGTCAATATTGTGAGCACTTGCACAGTGACAAAACCAGACATAAGATCTTTTCCCATTACTTCAGGCTCTCTTTGCTCCAACAATACTAAAGTATTTACCATAAACTAGTATGCTATGACATAATGTCCTCACTTTTTCTCATAGTTAATTTTTCATTGACCTTATTGTTACTGTCTCCAGAAAGCTTTCCTTACCTGGCTAGGGCTATAGTAATATACTGGAAACATACTACCTCTGACTTCATGCCTAAATCTTTCCTAGCCCTATGGGTAGTGTCTCGTGATATACAGGGAGCACTCACTTTGCACGTCTTCATGGTAACTGTCCTTGCCTATCTCCCTCACCAGATTATAAGCATCTCAAAGAGAATGACTATTTTCAACTGTGATTTCAGGGTCTTAGATGTAATATGTACTAGTGAATGTGCATAGAATTAATGGGGGAAATCATGTGACAATCAAAAAGTAGGTATAAGCTTTTTGTTCTCTGAAGAAGAAAAAGCAGTGGAACTTCGATTAAAAGAAAAGAAATGTGTGATATTCCTAATCTTTTGGCTGAAAGGCTCAGTAACTAGATTTAAACTTTGCCTTGTGGTTGTTAGTTGATGCTGTATGATATTTTGAAAAATCCTTTTTCATCAAAATCACTGTATTACAAAAATATCCTTTGGAATCCATAGAATAGCTAATAATTTTAGTATTTAGTATTAATTCTAGTGGACCAAGAATTGGTGTTAGTCATAATCTCAGGAACTTGTATTTCATAGGAATAGTACTTGTATTTCATATATACACACACGTGTGTATGTGTGTGTGTATATATATGATGATTTCTCAGTAGAAGTAAGACTGGATTTATAAGTCAGCTATTAGAATGTGTGACTAAGAGCTCACACAATACTGAACTCAAATTCCACTCCTGCCACTTACAAGATATATGAGCTTGGGCAAACTGCTTAATCTTATTTACTATATAAAGGAAGGATAACTGAGTCTTAATCTTTTGAATCCTTTATCTTTTTAAATCCTAGTATTTTAACCTACAAAATAGGAGTAAAATGGCATTTATCATACAGAAGTATCATAACAATTAATATAATAATAAGTATAAAGGATCTGGAACTTAGTAAAGCAACTCAACCGTAGCTATTTAACTTGTTACATAGTGTGATATTTGGACATGTCGGCTTAGCCTCACTATGACCAATGACAGCTCCTACAGCTTTTCTGGAAATTACATCCTTTGAGACTTGAAGGCTTTCCCTAACTCCTGGTTGTTAGTAATGATACAAATGCCCTTGGGGATCTGATAAGCCTTGAGCTTGTATTGTCACACATTCTTATTTCAGAATAGTTCAAGCTCCCTGGTGCACCATTGTGTGAGAATAGAATACGAGATAACCGAAAAGAATTTTATGTAATAACTGGATTGGATTAGAAATTGTTTTATTGACAGCATATGTATGTGAGGGAAGAAGAACATTTGTAACAACTTGTTGCTAACATAGCAAACACATATATAAATATTTACATATATTTATAATGTACATAATAAATACACATATTTACCAAGGTTCATCAAAGTTAGTTATGTCAATCAAGGTAGCTTATTGGGCTATAGTAATATACTGGAAACATACTACCTCTGAGTGGGGAATATGGGGAAGCCGGAAAGAGAAACAGGAGGAGGAGTCCTAAAGCCTGGAGGCGGCCGGAATTTTTGCCCACGGGTGCCATTGTCACAGGACCACAGCTCCAAGGTTGTGCAACACCTTTAGTAAACACTTCCTGAAAGCAGACAAGAATGAACCCAGGAGTTTCATTCTGTCTCACCTGAGCGGAGGCTGGGAGAGACCGAGCAGTGCTCTCAGAGTGTGAAGGACAGGTGCTGCGCCCCTGAGCTCCCCCAGTATGTGGCTGGGGCTTCTTCTGACCACCACTTTCCTCCTTTCTCCAGTTCCAGGTAAGTGTCTGATTGCTTTTCAGGTTTTGGTAAATATGTCAGTGAACTGCTTGCTTTTCATCGTCTCTCAATAGTTTTATTTATTTATTTTTAAGCCAATTTTACTAACCAGTTGGGCTGGTTTGGATCTGTTGTTTTGGGGGGAGTGTGACTGATATAAACTCTCCACGTAAAGGAGAGGCAAGGAGATGCCTTGAATCGATATGTCTGATCTGAGAATACATAGATATCAAAGGGGAAACTTCATATAATTTAATTTAAATAGTAAATATGATCTTCGAGTCAAAACGTGAAATTCCTCAAATCCCACCTTATCATTTTCTTTTTATTTATTTATTTATTTATTTATTATTTTTTTTTATAAACATTTATTTTTATCCCCAGGGGTGTGCTGTGAAGTGTGTAAACCACCTTATCATTTTTAAAGCAGTAGAGATGCAGTGGATTTGACTAGCTATTGGTGCAGAAGGCTCTCAGAAGTATCTGCTGTTATTATCCGGACCAGTTTGGCTGGTCTTATTCCTTTTGGGTGTACATTTTTTTGTTTTGTCCTTCCATAACTGGTGATAATAAATATGTCAGTTAGAAATAAATAATTAACTGATTCGATAATTATAAAGCATTGTGCTATTACTTGGTTAAAACAATTGTGCTGCTAAGCTTAAGCTGATAATTTACTTCCATTTTGAATTTAAGAATTCAAACTAGAGGAATTTTACTTTTCAATAATAAATCAATTCTAGCATATCTCTCCATTTCTGAAAAATCTACCAATTAGATTTTGGTTAGATTAGATTGGGCAACATTTCCTTAGTTTATTTCTATTTCTAGAGCTTAGTTAAGTCACCACATCAGCTTCAGTGCCTGGGAATAACAAACCTTCTCTTTGGTTTTAGAATGCTTGCTGGGACTTAGTAATGGGAGCAGACTGTCAACAAGTACAAGGCTAGGGAGGGAAAGATTCTCCTCACCCTTGCACTCACTCAACACTTTGTGGGTAAAAGTGATTTTCCCCACTCCTGGTTCCTGATTTGTTTTCCAGACTTATGAAATTTTTACTTAAGATCAATTAAATATAGAACTGTACTAGGCATTTAAGTTATTGACTCAAAATTTCTGCTTTGTGAGTCAAACTTAATAGAAATCTTCTTTCCTTACATTCTCCAAAAGTGTTATCCCTAAAAATTCTTTGGGATCCTTTACTTAGTTGGAATATAAGAGTTGTTTGGGACCTGCTTTATCCAACAGCATAAAGATCAAGCAGGCTCTATTAACAAAATCACATAGATAACCCTGGAGTCCACCCACGTGACAGCTTTTTCAGTAAAATTAGGCTTTAAGGGGGCACCTGGGTGGCTCAGTCTGTTAAGTGTCTGCCTTTGGCTCAGATCATGATCCCAGCATTCTGCATGGGGCTCCTTGCTTGGTGGGGAGACTATTCCTCCTTTTCCCCCTCCCCTTGCTTGTGCTCTTTTGTGCTCTCTCTCTCTCTGTCAAATAAATAAATAAAATCTTGGGAAAAAAAGAGTATATGAGCTCATTTCCCCCTCTCTTTGCATTCACAACATGGCACCAAGAGGCATCTTCCTTAGAAATCATGCCTCAAGCTGTAGATCTTCAAGGGCTTAGTGGTGGGAACAGAGGTTCTGCAGTGTCTTTTGTGAGAATAGGGGTTGGGCATATAGGCAATTATCCCTTATCTTCCACCTTGAACAGAGAGTCACCCCACTCTCTACCTTCCATCTTGTATTTTCAACTATCTTCTTGGTATTATTCTCGTTGATATTATTACCACATGAATTTATTTCCCAGTCAGAATGTAAAAAAATAAAGGAATTTGCATTTCTCTTCCTTTTTGTTTATCTGCCCCCATCATCCAAAGAAAAAAATATGCAACTCAGATCATGACTTGTGCTCAGTTTCTGTATACATGAAATGAAAGAGTGAAACATAAGTAGGTCAGCTGTTTGTATGTCCTTCACAATCCCCTGAGAGAAATAATTAATAGAATTTCATCATAGGAAAAAAAACCCCAAATAGTTAAAGGGAAGTGACAGTTGTTTAAGGGAGAATATAAGGGAAATGACAAGAGAGAAAGGTCTTCAAGATATTCCAGCAGGATATCTAGGGGATATAGTACTTTTTGAAATTATTTTGTTTCAAATTAGACATCCTTTCTTATCTTTATAAGGTGACTAGATGACCCTTAGAAGTATTTATAATTTAATCTTATTAGCCAAAATGATAGACTTAATCGGGATGTGTTTTCCCTCAATGTTTGCACTCACTTTTACAACACTAAATTTAAAAGTACCAGATAGTTTGAGGGGGGTACAGAGAAGCCCAGATCTGAGGTCAATATTGAATAAACTCTGATCCAGGTCTGAATGTCATGTGTTTTGTCTGGAAAGACACTCTCTAAAGAGTTTGGAACAGATCTGAACAAAAATGAAAATGTCAATATTATGCATTATAGCTAAACTCCAAAACTGCCCCAAACTTATTAAAAAATAAAGTAGCAACCCACACCAGGGCCTGTTGTATTAATCTTGTCAATGCGTTTTAACTTTTTAAAAACTAATAAACAGTAAAATAATTATCTAACCCAAGCCAAAATAATAGTTTTATTTTTCTTGATCTAGTTTTTCTTGTCAGAAGTAATCCAACATGTGAGTTCTGTGGGAGAGAGAAAGCAAGTATTAACATGAATTAGTAGAAACATATTGTGTTACATCTCAGATTTGTTTAATCCCTGGATGGCAGTTAGTTGTGTTTATTCCACAGGCTTCAAGATAATTAGCCTGATGTTATTCAGCTGGGAGGAGGCTGTCTCATTTCCATCAACCTTAAGGATGAATGAGCCAAACAATATTTAGGTCTGTCCATTTTTCTAACGGCTGTCTAATTTGTTATAATTCAAGTCTCGTTCTTTCATGGGCTTTCTTGGTTTCATAAAAATTGGAGCCATTAAAAGAAATTCTATCTGTTTCTCTTAGACAATGTACTCTGTTGCAAGAGTTTGAGAAGAGCTGAAGGTCTGTTGGTTTCAACTGAAGAAAAGGAGAGGGTCCCAGAGGCTTTTAAAAAAAATACTCTGGTTCATTTGTTGATTAATTTTGTTTGTCATTGGGAAGTGCTCAGCATCAAAGAGTTGGGAATAAATTTCTCCACTAATTTACATACTTGGCTCCTTATTTAAGTCAATTCGTAATTTCTGATTTCATAAAACATTAAGATTTAGATACTAACTAGAATCATGGAGATGAGTGTGTATATATATAATTATTATTATGTTATATTATGTTAGTCAATATGTACCTCATTAGATCAGTTGCATATTAAGAAAACCTGCAGTGGGGAGATTCAAATTAAAACCACATTGAGATATCACCTTACACCAGTTAGAATGGCCAAAATTAACAAAACAGAAAACAACATGTGTTGGAGAGGATGTGGAGAAAGGGGAACCCTCTTGCACTGTTGGTGGGAATGAAAGTTGGTGCAGCCACTTTGGAGAACAGTGTGGAGATTCCTCAAGAAATTAAAAATAGAACTTCCCTATGACCCTGCCATTGCACTCCTGGGTATTTACCCCAAAGATACAGATGTCGTGAAAAGAAGGGCCATCTGTACCCCAGTGTTTATAGCAGCAATGGCCACGGTCGCCAAACTGTGGAAAGAACCAAGATGCCCTTCAACAGATGAATGGATAAGGAAGATGTGGTCCATATACACTATGGAGGATTATGTCTCCATCAGAAAGGATGAATACCCAACTTTTGTAGCAACATGGACGGGACTGGAAGAGATTATGCTGAGTGAAATAAGTCAAGCAGAGAGAGTCAATTATCATGTGGTTTCACTTATCTGTGGAGCATAACAAATATCATGGAGGACCAGAGATGTTAGAGAGGAGAAGGGAGTTGGGGTAAATTGGAAGAGGAGGTGAATCATGAGAGAATATGGACTCTGAAAAACAATCTGAGGGGTTTGAAGTGGCGGGGGGGGGTGAGAGGTTGGGGTACGAGGTGGTAGGTATTCTAGAGGACACGGATTGCATGGAGCACTGGGTGTGGTGAAAAATAATGAATACTGTTTTTCTGAAAATAAATAAATCAATTTAAAAAAAAAAGAAAAGAAAACCTGCAGTGGTTGGATTGGCCTCTTTCCCTCACCACTTCTGAATGGGAAAATTGTGTGGGCTATCATTTTTTGCTTTTATAAAAGAATCAATTATGATTAGCTATTATTTTATGACCTCAGGGTAACTTGGACTAATATTTACTCTCAGAATAGTGTGTGTATTGGATGAAACCACTTTTTATATAGGACTTTTAGAAGAGTTACTCTGGTCGCAACATTGGTGAATATATGGCTTTATGAACTCTATATTAATGGGACTAATTGCATTGATTGGACACAATACACTAGACAGCATGTGTTTGCCTTATGGTATGCTTATTTGGTACTATGGGTTTACAAGAAGCTCCAGGGAATTGTGTCAACACCATCAGTTCATTTCTGGCAAGAGTAATTTTCTTACCTTGTGACATCTTATTATTTTGAAATAAGTATAATAATTATAAACATTTCAACTCGATGTTAATAAAATGATTGGTAATATAACTCTAGATTTTTGAATTTGTTATAATTTTTTATAAAACAATGTTATTATTTTCCTTTACCAAAAACTAATTAAATAGAAAGAAAAATGCCCAGTAATTATCTCTTTAACAACAAGAAGTCATTGAGGTAACTTAAGTACTTTTTGAAGTCTTGACTATGTAATAAGACTTATTTTATCACATCCACTTAAAAATTTATCCAAATGATCATCACTTCTTCAAAAAGATTATGAGGAATCCTGTATTTATTTGCATAAAATCATAGACTGCTTGAACTGTTCTTAAAGATCATTTAATCTGCTGTGTCTGTTCAAACAGTTAATAAATTAGAACCAAAGCCAAGTTTTAAGTATTCTAGGATTGAATCCATAGCTTTAAGGTGTTTTGAAATGTTTTAAGAGTAAATCTTGAGACACATGCATACACACACACACACACACACACACACACACACACACACAGAATATTACTCAGTCATCAAAAAGAATGAAATCTTGCCCTTTGCAACCATATAGATGGAACTAGAGGGCATTATGCTAAGTGAAATAAGTCAATCAGAGAAAGAAAAATATATGATTGCACTCATATGTGAAATTTAAGAAACAAAATATGAACATAGGGGAAGGAAAGGAAAAATAAGATGAAAACAGAGAGGGAGACAAATGATAAAAAAATTATTTATTTGAGAGAGAGAGCACAAGCGAGGGGAATGGCAGATAGAGAAGAAGCAGGTGCCCACCAAGCAGGGATCCTGATGTGGGGCTCAATCCCAGGACCCTGAGATCATGATGTGAGTCAGAAGGCAGATGCCTAACCGGCTGTGCCAACCAGGCATCACTACCACAGAAAACTCTTATTATAGGAAACAAACTGAGGGTTGCAGAAGGGCAGGTTGGTGGTGGGATGGGGTAGAGGGTGATGGCCATTAAGGAGGATACTTGAGGAATGAGCACTGGGTATTATATGCAACAGATGAATCACTAAATTCTATCTCTGAAACTAATAATACATTGTATGTTAATTAAATTGAATTTAAATGTTAAAAAAGTAAATATTGAGCCAGTGAAAGAGAAATCATTCCATCCCTTTAATTGTTCATTTTTGACCCAATGAGTTTTTAGCTCATTACTTTTCCTGTTCTTCGAAGTTAGAAGTAAATAGCTCTTGAGAGGTCAAGTGCATTTAGCCATCCTAAAATGATAAGAAATAAATTGACAAAACTACAGTTTTTTTAAAAAGATTCTGCTTTAGTTTTTAAAATAAATATTCTCTGGAGCATCATTGGGATAAATGTACAAGTCATCCAAGATGACTAACAAAAGAAATACTCACTTGTATTTGTGAAAAGATCAACAATAATAGCAAATTTATATTACTATAAAATTTAGGGTTGAGTAAATTAATGAACTGGGATTATCTTTAGAGAGCACGCTAGTCAAAAGACAGAACTAAAGCCTTTCCAGTCCGTAGTGTTAGTCAATTGCGAGACTGGGGCCACAGTTTAGTTCCTACTGCATCTATATTCTGGGTAGACCAGTAGCCCCTTGAAAAACCAAAGAACTGGTTTATTGACATTTCCTTATCCATTACTCTACCCAGAGCAAGGACTGATCAAGTGAACAAATAAAAGAGAAAATAGAAAATTAAGTGTTAGCATTGGGAAAACTCTGAATTCCTCTGAAAAATAGCTTGTGGAGGGGCGCCTATGTGGCTCAGTTGGTTAAGCATCTGATTTTTTATTTTGGCTCAGAACATGATCTCAGGGTCTTGAGATGGAGCCCCGAGTTGTCTTGTGCTGAGCATTGAATCTGCTTGGGATTCTCTCTCCTCCTCTTCCTCTGCCCCTCCTTGCTTGCTCGTGTGTGCCTGCATACTCTCTCTCTCTCTCTCAAAAAATAAAATTAAAAAAAAAATAACTTGTAACAACAATTCAAAATATAGATAGAAGGTTGGATGAGATAACTATTCAGTTCTTTTTCAATATGACTGCAGGCTCAAAAATTTTCCTTCCAGACCAGTAAAAGTGTTTTAAATTTTACTTATCTAATTTTCATTTTTTCATGCTTTGTATGCAAAAATGAAAGTTTATCTGTATTACAAAAGCCAAGCATTCTATGGAGCTTACATTGGAGCTTTTCTTACTGTCTTAGTTTCATTCATTACAATTGGAAAATATAAGAAAAGTATGAGAGTCAGAAATGGCATGCATTAGTTATTTCATTTTTGTAACAATGTAGTTTTCAGAGTACTTCTACACAATTATGCCAACATTGATTAGTATCTTAGAAGATTAGTTTGGCTTTTGCCTTGCTGTACTAGCTTTTTGCCTGTACTCTTTGCTATATTCCTGTATAGAGGATTCAAGGTAGCAAATAGAGATGAAAAAAATCCCAAAGAAATATTTTTACCAAATAGAGAAACACTTTTAGCGGGAAAATAGGTTCAAGATTTGAAAGGTAGTGTGGACTTCTGATTTTGTCTATCTCTAAACTTAAATAATTCTCTGACGTAACTCAGTTAAACCTCTCTATATAACATTATCCATCAGAAATGCAATAAGGCTGATTATTTTCAACCATCTTGTTTATTTGTTCTGCTCTGCTAAATCTTCTCTTACTTTCTTCCCCCTCAGTAAATGCTATCAAGGAACTCCCTGGAGTAAAGAACTATGAAGTAGTTTATCCCAGAAGACTCCATTCAGTACATAAAAGAGAAGTCAAGGAGGCAGAGCAACAGGTACAGCTTTTGACTTAATAAAGAATCTTGAAAAAACATACATACATATTTTACATATGCTATACACATAGATATATAACTATAACATATATATACATATTTAATTATATACATTTATTTGCATTTGTTGTTTGACCTTATTTTAATTAATCTTCACAATAACACAGTATTCTATTATCAGTCTCATTTTGAAGATGAGGATTCTGACAACTGAAATAAACTGCCCATGGTCACACAAAAAGTAAACTTTAATAATTTTAATTTTATGGTAATTTGTGACTCTTCCAAAGAGATTAGATACAACTTATTTTATCTATTATTGATTGATCATCTATGTGTCTATGTACACACATACAAACAAAACCATAAATATTAAAGTAGAAAACAAAATATTGTAGATGAAAATTAAGCTAGAATGAATTACTATGGTTAAACATAAAATTTACCTTTGTCTTTTCTAAAGAGAAATTTATTAAAATTTGTATGGTTCTTATTACTTAATGAAAAAACACATTCTTAATCTAATGATAAAAGCTAAAACACAGTGATTCATTCAGCAATTTTCTAAATACCTGCACCCAAAAGTTTTCTGCTGAGAGCCAGGAAAAATATAGATAAATGAGACATAGATAATAACTTGAAGAAATATTTTGAGATGCCACTCCCTGGGAGTACATACCCCCCACCACTGGGTAAGGTTCCTAAAAGATGATTTCTTCTAAAGCAAACATAACATTTCTTCCAACAAAATGTTTCTGTTAAATTTGAATGGGATCTTTATGCATTGGATTCCTTATCAGTATGGTCCCTCTAAATGTTTTCTGGCATTCTCTTAAAAATATCAATATCAGAACACCTAGGTGGCTCAGTTGGTTAACCGTCCATCTTTGGCTCAGGTCCCAGGACCTGGGATCAAGCCCCGTGTTGGGCTCTCTGCTCAGTGCGGAGCCTGCTTCTTTCTCCCTCTTCCTCTGCCTGCCATTCCCTCTGCTTGTATGCGCTCTCTCTCTAACAAATAAGTAAATAAAAAAAATTTTTAAATGCCAGATACATTTTGTCACTGAATATTTTGAGGAAAATTTGGATACACATGTAGTGTTTTTATCATAGGTATAAAGTGATTTCCTTCTAAAACAAATTTAAGCTTTTGAACAACTTAATTTGATGAAAAACTAGAATAGTTTTTCATCCCCCTTTAGTACAAGAGTTACTGGTAGTTACTATTCTATATAATAGAATAGTTACTCTACTTTACTCTACTATTCTACACAGTAGTACTGGTATCTCATAGATGTAGTTGATGCATTGTGCTTGATATTTATCCCAAACACATTATTTGTCTAGTGCACAACTCGATTAACTGGTTGTATGAGCTTTAGGTTTTCCCAATCCATAGTGGAAGGGTAAAGGACCTGAACTGAAAAGCCTTGTTTATGCTCAACATCTTAACATTGTTAATTTTCTCTGTATAAATTTAGATATAAGTGAACTTCAAATTCTGTGTCTTTAAACTGAGATAATAATAGCCATGCTTATCTTATATGACTATTCTGAGAAAACTTACTGAAAAGCAAAGCAGAATACAATTATTAAGTCCCTGCTCAAAATTATATTATGGCACTACCTACGTAACTCACCAAACTTCACTTCTTAGGACTCATCATCTTGGCTCTTTTGCTTGATGCTATGGTTTACTAAACCATTTTGTCTTCTTTCTGCTTCTTGATACAACCTCCTTTTTAGTCAGCTTTGGTATTCTCAAGACCTTTCTTAAGAATATACTTATTGCTACCTATCTGCCCTTTAAGAAGTTTTTCCCCTACATAACTTGTTCTCTGTTTATGTAATGCCCAGTCCATCTTACATTCTTTGTGAAGTCAACACAGAATAGTCCATGCTTCAGGAAAGGTCAGTGTTACACCTTTTGGCTCTTGATTTTCTTTTAATATTGATTTTACTATAGTGTGTGTGTATGTGTGTGTGTGTGTGTGTGTGTGTGTGAGTGTGTGTGTGTGTGTGTGCATGTTCTGCATGTCTGTGAGTGTAAGTTTAATCTTCTCTTCTGATTTAAAATGGCCAAGCACAATTAAAAAAAAAAAAAAAAGAAAAAAGTATTTTCTGCGTCTTTAACATGCCTCTTCCCCCCCTTCACCCTCATCTTTCACTCCGTCCTATGAAAAGTATTCCATAAATGCCTTTTGGTTCAAAAAAATCCTACAAAACGTGTCAATTTTATCTTTTGAAAGAAATAAAACCATTACACCAAATTCCATAGAGATTGGAATATGCCTAAATGACTTGCATGCTTTAATTCCATTTTTATTTTTAGAGTTTTGTGTAATATATTTGCAAACTTCTCCTTGTTGCCTTCAGTTGTAGACAGTAGAAGGTAACATATTAGCCATGAAGAATGGAAAGGGGGAAGCACTGAGTGATTTCAGCCATCTCACAAATATGTGTAACTCAGACATGTTTGCCTTTTAGCATTCAAACGGCATTGATGTTCTCAGGGGCTACTTGATGCCTTTGAAGTACCCCACAGCAAGAATGTGATCAAACCATTAAAAGTAATTCCTGACTAAAGAAACATTCCAAAAGCATCAATCTGCTTTTCCCAGGCAGTGGTTTCCATGTTCTGGTATTTCAGAATTTCACCTCCTTACCCTGGTCACAGATGTTTAGTTTCCATTCTTATAGCTCCTGCTATAGATTCTACTGTGTGCAGAACAACCAGATTTAGCAAGTAAAAATACAGGATATTCAGTTAAATTTGAATGTCAGATAAACAATGAATGCTTTTTTTTTTTAGTGTAAGTAATCTCAAATATTGTATGCTTATATTTAGAAAATTATTCACTTTGTGTGGAATTCAGATTTAACTGATGTCCTGTATTTTATGCGACAGTCACACCATGTGTCTTTTGTCACTTCCCTCTGATCATCTAGGGCTAAGCCTTTGTAGTCTCTGATTCCAGCCACCATTTTGGTTATGCATGTAAAGTCCCATGTTGCTTCATGTCTGATATTTCAGTTCTGCTCTGTCAGGGTGACTGAATTGTATCACATCACACTTGTCTCATAAACATAGATTAGAGAAGCCAGGTAATCCTTATCTGCCACACAGAAGGCACATTCTTTTGACATAGAATCTTCTCTTTTTGTTCAGGTACAACTTATGACCAATAAGAACACTGTCCTATTAGATAGAAGCCAAGTTCTTAGAAGTTATCCTCGAGGCTTTTCAGTTGAGACTATTGGTCTTCCTTGTGCAAGGAATTGATTAGCAATTTCTTGAAACATCTAGACTTTGGAATGCATGTGACTGAAGGGATCTCTGCATCCCATAGATGTAACATAGATCTAGTTAGTCTAGATTATTCACTCTTCAAGGCAGTGGAGATGTGGAGGACATGTGTACTTATTATTATGCAACTGTGCCCTCTACTGGTCCAGAGAACAGAAGCACTAGCTTTACTTTGCTATTCCAAGAGCCTGGCCTCATCCTTCTGACTTCATCGCACCTGGCCCAATTGAGCTAGAATGAAATGATCCTTTGAAACATTTTCTGGAGTGGACATTCAAGGCCAGAGTAGAAACATGAATTCCATATTCATTATCGTATTTTTAATTATATTTTATATGCATGGCACAAGGAAAACTAAGTATTTGTTGCATAAATAAGTAAATGGACAAATGGTTAAATGAATGAATTAGTACATTGTCCATAACTGCATAGATAATACTGGACTACGTGGTCCATATATTTGCCAAGTACTTAATCAAGGTCCCTGATGTTGTGAACTTAACTTCAAAGGTAATCCCTATTTTCCCAGGATTCTGCCTCCAGAGCACACACACCTCCTTAGAGGCCAAAACTGCCATGCTGTTGGCCAGTGCCCCAAATAGAATATCTGGCAACACAATGCCTCCCTTACACTAGGAACAATTTCAGGCCTAAGCTAGGTCTGCCAGGGTTCCTGGAGGCCTCAGCTTACTGTATGTTATGACAACAGTTGTACTATTGCCATTAAGCCTTCCTGGGACTTCTAGGGTGTGATTTACTATTTGTTGTGTGCCTATGGGCATCATCTTGACTTTACACCCTCTCTTCCATCCTGGGAACATCCCAGATAGTGGCCTTCCCAGTCCACCCATTCAACCTTATCCATGGCATTTTTCCTGGAGGACGTTTATTTTTATGTCCCTGTGACCAGCTAACCTTACTCTTTGGGCTCCAAATCATTGCCTTCTAGTGGGTACTCTCCAAATCAAAGTGCATCTTTCCTCTCCTCATTCATAGTTCAGGACTCAGGTTGCACACAAGGAGGATAGTTTTTTGTTTTGTTTTTGTTTTTGTTTTTGTTTTTGTTTTTTTTTTAGCAGGCATTTCTCTCTACCATGGACTTCTACTAGGGACATGAGGTTATCACATCACCCAGTGCAACCTCTTTCATAAAGACTTGTTTTCTTCCTTGTTGTTTCCTTTCATCTATAATCTATGCCAGTGTTGGCTAAAACTTCCAGTCCAAAAGCAATAATCTTTTCTAAAATAATCTCCAAATAACATTTTAGGTGAAAGTCCACTAAAATCCATTGCTAACACAAAATAGTTATCAGGAAGGCTTTTCTGGGAAGAAAATTATATCTGCTACCCTCCTAATATTTTAATTCCATCTGGCCTTTCTTAAATCTAAGTGATAAATGGTTACAATGATTCCCCATAACTGATTTTCAAACCTCAGGCCTTTTTTTCCCCCCAGCTGCTGTTATTCTTCAGTAAGGTGAGTTACAGCAGCCTCTCCTCATCTAGATCTGCAGTATAGGATACTTATACCCAGGAGCTTTTGACATCAGAGAGGACTCTAATAACTAACCATTTAAAGGGAATGGGGGCCATTCCAACTGACCTTGGAGATGGTGCATCCCTGCACAATCCTCCTGACCTGAAGTGTCTAATGCACTATATTCCCTTGCTGAGCTCAGGTGCTGCTCTGGCTAGGAGAGGGAGAAGAGAGGAGAAGCTTGGCCTTAGGTGCAGCCCAGCAGAGGAAATAGCACTCCATCATATTTGGTCAGCCATACTTAGATCTCTTTAATAACAATGTTGTGGCACTCCCCAGTGAATTTTTAGATTTTGAGTGTAACCATGGTTAATAATTCTGTTTTATAGAACAAAATTAGAATTTAGTACTCAATAGCATCTTCCCTAACATACAGTCTTCTGTATCTCTTTTTGTATATCTAAATCTTGAAACGGTTCTCCTTTTCCACATGAGGCTTTCTTGAGGTGATATTTTCTCTTTCTGAAGTCTTGAGATCTTAATTTCTCTCTGATTTTTGAATACATACACCTGTTGTTTTGTCCACATTCTGACCTCCAGTTAGCCATGAGAATACCATCAGACCAAAAATCATCAGTAGGAGTCTTTGAGGTCTTTGGGTCTGTGGACATACTATTCCTTCTTCTCAAATAAGTTCCCACCCTGCTTCACCTGGCTAATTCATAACTCAGCTTGCCTGGTACTTCCTCAAGAAAGCCTTTCCAGACCTTAAGATGTTAGACAGCTTGCATTGCACTCATATTTATATCCTTTATCGTACAACATAAATCACTTTTATTGTCTTTCCACAGGATTATAAGCTTTCTGACAGTAGGGGTCAATTTTTCTTGCTTAGAGTTGAATTTCCAGAACTGAGTAGAATCATGCATATAACTAACACTCAGGTAATATTTATAAAATAGATGGGTGGATGGATGGATGGATAGAAAGGTCTCAGATAATTTGTCTATTCTGTTGCAGAGTTGTTTGATTTGTTAAAAGAGGCTAGAAGCAGACATTTGGTATATAAACTATATAGACTACCATTAAAGAAAGAGATGAATGGATAAAGAAGATGTGGTATATATACACAATGGAATACTATGAAAAGAAATGAAATCTTGCCATTTGCGACGACATGGATGGAACTAGAGAGTATTATGCTTAGCAAAATAAGTCAACCAGAGAAAGACAAATATCATATGATCTCTCTGATATGAAGAAGTAGAGAGGCAATGTGAGGGGTTTGGGGGGTAGGAAAAGGATAAATAAAACAATATGGGATTGAGAGGGAGACAAACCATAAAAGACTCTTAATGTCACAAAACAAACTGATGGTTGCCGGGGGTAGGGGGGTAGGGAGAGGGTGGTGGGGTTATGGACATTGGGGAAGGTATGTGCTATGGTGAAGTGTGTAAAGTGTGCTGTGAAGTGTGTAAACCTGGTGATTCATAGACCTGTACCCTGGGACTAATAATACATTACATGTTTATATAATATATATATGTTTATATAATGTTTTATATATTTATATATAATTTATATATGTTTATATATAATTTATATATATAATTTATATATATGTTTAAATAATATATATTATATATATAATTTTATAATATAAAATTTAAAAAAAGAAAGTAGGCATTGTTTTCCAATGATTAAAAAGATGAACACAGCTGAATGAATATTTGTGTGTGTTTATAATGACCAGTAAATGTTTGTGCATTTTTGCAGGAAAAATTTGAAACTGAATTGAAGTATAAAATTACAGTTAATGGGAAAATTGCAGTGCTTTACTTGAAAAAAAACAAGTAAGTGTTTTTATTTCTGATATTATCCTTACCGACAGCAAGTTAGTATGTGGGAAATGTGCTAATTGAGGCTTTTTCTGCTTAAGGCTCTCGAAAACCTCTGCTAATAAGTTTTTTTCTCTCAACTGGCCTGGGGGCGGGTGTTGGTGAATATTTGTTTCTATCAAAGTAGTGGAAACACATTGAGTAAAATAACAGTTTACTAGTGTTTGGACCCTTCCAGTAATAAAATATAATGCATGAGATAAAATTGTATCAAATTCTGTGAAAAAGCAGATTTTTAAATCTTACCCTACATTATTGTAGTTTATTATTCTAATACTCAAAGATTAAGATTTAAAACAATTTGCAACTATTTCCATCAGGGAAAAAAAAAACCAAACATGTATAATTAAATAAATTCAAGGACTAAAGAACAAGTCAGTGGTAAAGCCAGACTGGGCTCTCCTGATGCCCACACCAGTGCTCCTCCCATCCAGCTACACACTGACCGTCCCACTTTCTCATGCGTTATATCGTCCTCTTGTTCTTTCATTGTCCGCATTCAGGTCAGTTACATTCAACATTTCTTTCAAGTTTCACTGCCTCGATTCTGACTCAGATCTTGATGATCCTATATCTCGACGACTTCAAAAGTAGTTTTCTCCCCTAATTCTGTGCTTTCAAGCTCTTTCAATCCCTAAACCATTCTATATAGTACAGCAAGATTGTTTTTCCTCAAATAAACTATTGCCATTTGCAAAAATCACAACTGCCTGGACTTTGGAAATGGTAGAATAGAAATAGTACAGGTGTGGACTTTAGGCAGACTTAGATGTGATCTTTTGCCCCTCGAACTGTGTCATCTTATCTGAAAAATGAAGCAAGTCATACTTACCTTATCAGACTGCAGAAATGATTAAACAAATGATCCATGTAAGGTGTCTAACTCAGTGGCTGGCACAGAGATAACATTTAACATATCCTAGTTACTTCCTTTCCTCCTTGCCCTGCCTCTTTAAAAGGAATATCCAGATTCCTATGTGCTGTCAGGTAATTGAAAGAATTCTGAGAAGCTCAGTGAAAATACCAGAAGGGCCCTACCTACCAAAGGCAAGTCATTGACCGCGAAACTTGCCACTGTTACAGTTCTTAGCAGTCCCTGGGAACTGAAAAGGAATGGGTGAAAATGTAGTTATCACAAACTGATGAGGAACGCTCTTTTTTCAGTCATTTTTTTAAGTCAACTCTACCCTTCTCAGTCCCATTCCTTCCTCAAGTCACCCCTCAGAGAAGTATCAAAGTGTCTGCTTTCTAGCAGACACTGTTCCACACTACTTAGGAATGTCCACACTACTCAGGAATGCCAAAGACTCAGCTCCCTCAGTCTTTGCATTGTAAGCATCCTCTTCGTGCTTGGACTCTGCTTGAGGGCTTAGTAGAAGGAGCTCAGGAGTTAAAAACTTTCCTAGACTACCAGTGGAAGCTTTCACTTTGACCAAGGCACTTTTCAATTAGCATGAGTAACCATGAAATTTTTTCTTTTTTTTTTCCTCCAGGGATCTCCTTGCACCAGGTTACATGGAAACACATTATAATTCCACTGGAGAGGAGGTCACCACAAGCCCACAAATAATGGTAAAAGAGTATCCTAGAATCACTGTCATTTGGGGTGTGACCGGTACACCCAAGGGCAGTGAGTGTCATTGCCAGACAAATAGTGAAAATGAAACAGCATTTACAATGTTGGTGCTTTTTCCAGAAGTAGTAATTTCTTAATACACCCCTTAATATTTATACATTTTGACAAGAACAAAGTCATTCCTTGACAACCATGGTAACCCCTTGGTTATGTGGGCTTCCCTTCAGGGGCTCCCTATAAGAGAGTGGAAGGAGCTTTTCATTTTCATTAGAAGAGTGAAGAATTGAATACTTCTAGTGTTCTTAGTCAGCACTATATAATCTCTAGATTATATAGTGTCTCCAACTCAAGACTATTTCCTCAATAACAGAATTATAGAATTCTGTTTTCCTTAAATATTTTTTACTCTTGACTCTTATTTAGAAGGTGGCTGTGTGAAGTCATGTGAGGAGTATTTTATCATTGCCATATTTCTGAGCTCCATTTTTCTATTGGCAGGCCTTCAGGCATTCTCTTCATAGTGATGGCACCGGTATTTATGTCAATACCTCATCTGTCTCAAAGCAGAAAGGTGTGCTTGATTAAAGTACATCCACATGGAAAAGTTCTGGGATTGGACATTTTTCTCCAGATGGAGAAGGGGATGTCACACTATTCTGCTGAAACTCTTTGAATAAATTAAGACATAAAATATAATCCTGATAACTCATTCATTTGAAAGAGCTTGTAGGTGTTAGAAAAAAAATAATGATCCACAGATGAGTGAAATCATATGATAATTGTCTTTCTCTACTCGACTAATTTCACTTAGCATCATCTTCTCCAGCTCCATTCATATTGATGCAAATGGTGGGTATTCATCTTTTCTGATGGCTGAGTAATACTCCATTGTATATATGGACCACATCTTCTTTATCGACTCATATCATATAATTTTACTCATATGTGCAACATAAGGAATAGTGGGGAGGACCACAGGGAAGGAAGGGAACACTGAATGGGAAGGAATCAGAGAGGGAGAAAAACCACGAGACACTCTGGACTCCAGGAACCAAACTGAGGGTTACAGAAAGGGGGGGTTGGAGAGATGGGGTAACTGGATGATGGGTATTAAGGAGGGCACATGTGATGAACACTGGGTGTTACAAGCAACTAATGAATCGTTGAACACTACATCAAAAACTAATGATGCACTATATGGTGGCTAACTATACAGTGGCTAAAGAAAAGGAAGAAAGGGATGACTTACATGAAGATAATAAAAAGAAAGAAATAAAGAAAGAAGAAAACGATGAGTAATCAGCCAAGGGAAAGAATGAATGTCTGATATTTTGGAGGCTCATATTTTAAACTTCTATCTATAAGTTTGTTTCTTCCAGACTGCATTCACCCATTATCCTTTTTCTGCAATACCAATATTTAATTAGTAAATGTCCTTTAAGCATTGGATTAATTAACCAAATATTAAAGATTTTAACCATAAAAAACTTCTTTTTTTTTAAACTTCTTAACCTTTTATTTACATCTCTAAGTTGACTATTGTTCAGCATAAAATTATTTGAAAACATAGATCTCGTTTCAAGCTTTCAAATTCAAATTTAGCAGTGTCTCTAAGAAACATGTACATTCTCTTACAAATCTCCCTTTTTCTTTTCTTTAGGATGACTGTTATTACCAAGGACACATCATTAATGAAAAAGTTTCAGATGCTAGCATCAGCACATGTAGGGGACTAAGGTAAGGCTTCATAAATGGTTCGTGTATACCTGTGGTAATGGGGTGAGTGTGTGTGTTTTTAATAAACCTGAGGAATCTCAAATAGAATGAATTATCCTGTAGTTAAATATAAATCCTAAGGGTTCAAAGATTTTGAAATTTAAAGGAAACAGAGTTTCTCTTGATAGTGGTTTCTAAATTCACACATCTGAATTGCTTATAGAAGTGTGTTTGTTTGTTTGTTTGCTTATTTTCAAAATACAGTTTTTGAGTCCAACTCTTAAAGGAATGGGTGCTCTTCTCCACCTTTCCTCTTTAAACTCTCTCTTCGGCTTGTGCTATCCATGCCCAGCTTTTCTTCTGTATATTAATAACTCCCCAGGCATCTGTCTACAGTGAGATATTTCTTCTGATGCCCAGACTTGACCATCTAATTTTGTCTTCCATATATCCATATCTCTTCCATATTTGGATAGATTAATGAAATCTCAATCTTAATAAACCCCACATCAATAATGTTTTTCTCCCAAACTTCATGTCTTTCCAGTGTTTGTTATTTCAGTGAATGATATAATCAACTAACCACATGCCCAATTCAGAAACCTAGATTCCTTGATGAGATCTTGCCTCTCAGCTATCCATTTTTGATCCATTTTCAAGCCCTACTGATTAGATGTGCTAAATATTCACTGGGATTATTCACTCTATTCTTTCTCTACTGCTACTTCCTAGTCCAAACTGCCATGATCCTTTATGCAGACCATGAAGGATCTCATATGCATCCTTGTCTTCTAGCTCTGTATACACTTAACCAGTCTCTGATTATATACTTTTATGCTTTTTTTTTTTTATTTAAAATTTTTTATTTTTTTTTAATTTTTTATAAACATATATTTTTATCCCCAGGGGTACAGGTCTGTGAATCACCAGGTTTACACACTTCACAGCACTCACCAAATCACATGCCCTCCCCAATGTCCATAATCCCAACCCCTTCTCCCAAACCCCCTCCCCCCGGCAACCCTCAGTTTGTTTTGTGAGATTAAGAGTCACTTATGGTTTGTCTCCCTCCCAATCCCATCTTGTTTCATTTATTCTTCTTCTACCCACTTAAGCCTCCATGTTGTATCACCACTTCCTCATATCAGGGAGATCATATGATAGTTGTCTTTCTCTGCTTGACTTATTTCGCTAAGCATGATACGCTCTAGTTCCATCCATGTTGTTGCAAATGGCAAGATTTCATTTCTTTTGATGGCTGCATAGTATTCCATTGTGTATATATACCACATCTTCTTGATCCATTCATCTGTTGATGGACATCTAGGTTCTTTCCATAGTTTGGCTATTGTGGACATTGCTGCTATAAACATTCGGGTGCACGTGCCCCTTTGGATCACTACATTTGTATCTTTAGGGTAAATACCCAATAGTGCAATTGCTGGGTCATAGGGCAGTTCTATTTTCAACATTTTGAGGAACATCCATGCTGTTTTCCAGAGAGGTTGCACCAGCTTGCATTCCCACCAACAGTGTAGGAGGGTTCCCCTTTCTCCGCATCCTCGCCAGCATCTGTCATTTCCTGACTTGTTGATTTTAGCCATTCTGACTGGTGTGAGGTGATATCTCATTGTGGTTTTGATTTGTATTTCCCTGATGCCGAGTGATATGGAGCACTTTTTCATGTGTCTGTTCGCCATCTGGATATCTTCTTTGCAGAAATGTCTGTTCATGTCCTCTGCCCATTTCTTGATTGGATTATTTGTTCTTTGGGTGTTGAGTTTGCTAAGTTCTTTATAGATTCTGGACACTAGTCCTTTATCTGATATGTCGTTTGCAAATATCTTCTCCCATTCTGTCAGTTGTCTTTTGATTTTGTGAACTGTTTCCTTTGCTGTGCAAAAGCTTTTGATCTTGATGAAATCCCAGTAGTTCATTTTTTCCCTTGCTTCCCTTGCCTTTTGCGTTGTTCCTAGGAAGATGTTGCTGCGGCAGAGGTCGAAGAGGTTGTTGCCCGTGTTCTCCTCAAGGATTTTGATGGATTCCTTTCGTACATTGAGGTCCTTCATCCATTTTGAGTCTATTTTTGTGTGTGGTGTGAGGGAATGGTCCAATTTCATTTTTCTGCATGTGGCTGTCCAATTTTCCCAACACCATTTATTGAAAAGGCTGTCTTTTTTCCATTGGACATTCTTTCCTGCTTTGTCGAAGATTAGTTGACCATAGATTTGAGGGTCTATTTCTGGGCTCTCTATTCTGTTCCATTGATCTATGTGTCTGTTTTTGTGCCAGTACCATGCTGTCTTGATGATGACAGCTTTGTAATAGAGCTTGAAGTCCGGAATTGTGATGCCACCAACGTTGGCTTTCTTTTTCAATATCCCTTTGGCTATTCGAGGTCTTTTCTGGTTCCATATAAATTTTAGCATTATTTGTTCCATTTCTTTGAAAAAGATGGATGGTACTTTGATAGGAATTGCATTAAATGTGTAGATTGCTTTAGGTAGCATAGACATTTTCACAATATTTATTCTTCCAATCCAGGAGCATGGAATATTTTTCCATTTCTTTGTGTCTTCCTCAATTTCTTTCATGAGTACTTTATAGTTTTCTGAGTATAGATTCTGTGTCTCTTTGGTTAGGTTTATTCCTAGGTATCTTATGGTTTTGGATGCAATTGTAAATGGGATTGACTCCTTAATATCTCTTTCTTCTGTCTTGCTGTTGGTGTAGAGAAATGCAACTGATTTCTGTGCATTGATTTTATATCCTGACACTTTACTGAATTCCTGTATAAGTTCTAGCAGTTTTGGAGTGGAGTCTTTTGGGTTTTCCACATATAGTATCATATCATCTGCGAAGAGTGATAGTTTGACTTCTTCTTTGCCGATTTGGATGCCTTTAATTTCCTTTTGTTGTCTGATTGCTGAGGCTAGGACCTCTAGTACGATGTTGAATAGCAGTGGTGATAATGGACATCCCTGCCGTGTTCCTGACCTTAGCGGAAAAGCTTTCAGTTTTTCTCCATTGAGAATGATATTTGCGGTGGGTTTTTCATAGATGGCTTTGATGATATTGAGGTATGTGCCCTCTATCCCTACACTTTGAAGAGTTTTGATCAGGAAGGGATGTTGTACTTTGTCAAATGCTTTTTCAGCATCTATTGAGAGTATCATATGGTTCTTGTTCTTTCTTTTATTGATGTGTTGTATCACATTGACTGATTTGCGGATGTTGAACCAACCTTGCAGCCCTGGAATAAATCCCACTTGGTCGTGGTGAATAATCTTTTTAATGTACTGTTGAATCCTATTGGCTAGTATTTTGTTGAGTATTTTCGCATCTGTGTTCATCAAGGATATCGGTCTATAGCTCTCTTTTTTGGTGGGATCCTTGTCTGGTTTTGGGATCAAGGTGATGCTGGCTTCATAAAATGAGTTTGGAAGTTTTCCTTCCATTTCTATTTTTTGAACAGTTTCAGGAGAATAGGAATTAGTTCTTCTTTAAATGTTTGGTAGAATTCCCCCGGGAAGCCGTCTGGCCCTGGGCTTTTGTTTGTTTGGAGATTTTTAATGACTGTTTCAATCTCCTTACTGGTTATGGGTCTGTTCAGGCTTTCTATTTCTTCCTGGTTCAGTTGTGGTAGTTTATATGTTTATATAGCAGCCAACTATATAAACCAATTAATAACAAAATCAAAGAAACACATCAACAATAATACAATAATAGTAGGGGACTTTAACACTCCCCTCACTGAAATAGACAGGTCATCCAAGCAAAAGATCAGCAAGGAAATAAAGGCCTTAAACGACACACTGGACCAGATGGACATCACAGATATATTCAGAGCATTTCATCCCAAAGCAACAGAATACACATTCTTCTCTAGTGCACATGGAACATTCTCCAGAATAGATCACATCCTCGGTCCTAAATCAAGACTCAACCGGTATCAAAAGATTGGGATCATTCCCTGCATATTTTCAGACCACAATGCTCTAAAGCTAGAACTCAACCACAAAAGGAAGTTTGGAAAGAACCCAAATACATGGAGACTAAACAGTATCCTTCTAAAGAATGAATGGGTCAACCGGGAAATTAAAGAAGAATTGAAAAAAATCATGGAAACAAATGATAATGAAAATACAACGGTTCAAAATCTGTGGGACACAACAAAGGCAGTCCTGAGAGGAAAATATATAGCGGTACAAGCCTTTCTCAAGAAACAAGAAAGGTCTCAGGTACACAACCTAACCCTACACCTAAAGGAGCTGGAGAAAGAACAAGAAAGAAACCCTAAGCCCAGCAGGAGAAGAGAAATCATAAAGATCAGAGCAGAAATCAATGAAATAGAAACCAAAAAAATAATAGAACAAATCAACGAAACTAGGAGCTGGTTCTTTGAAAGAATTAATAAAATTGATAAACCCCTGGCCCGACTTATCAAAAAGAAAAGAGAAAGGACCCAAATAAATAAAATCATGAATGAAAGAGGAGAGATCACAACTAACACCAAAGAAATACAAACTATTATAAGAACATACTATGAGCAACTCTATGGCAATAAATTTGACAATCTGGAAGAAATGGATGCATTCCTAGAAACTTTTATGCTTTTTTATCCTAGCAGTTATCTATAATTATGAATACTTCATATATATCATCTAATTATATTGTTTTGGGGTCAAATGTGACTATTTGATCCACATCCATCTTCCTCATTTTACTATAAGCTCCGCAAAAGGAGAAACCATGACTTTTTTCTCTGATTTTCTGCCCTTAATCCAAGGGCTAATGAATAATGGGTGCCCCTCACTGTTGGTTAAATGTATCTTAATTTGGAGTTTCAGCAGAGATAACTGAGAAGAATCTGGTAATATTTGTTGATCATGCGCTTTACGTATTATGTCCTTCAATCTTTATAACCATTCTATTAGGTAGGTATTATTCTCATGTTATAGAGGTCTCCAGAAACTATGGCAGTGTGGGTTTATGTATTTTTCCCATGGTATCACATCTAAGAAGTTATAGACCCAGAATCCTAAGTCTTATTTATAAGACCCCAAGGTCTTCATTTTCAGTGCACCTTTAGAGCGGATGAGGTATTAGATTGGAAGAACACTGGGTGAGAATGAGGAAATTTCCATTCTAGCGTCAGCACTGACATAAGTTAGCTATGTAACATTATAGTAGTCACTTCTCCCCAAGAAATCTGATTTCTCATAGAAAAACTAAGTTTAGATCATCTCTAAGTGTATCTTTAGCTGCAAAGTTACACTATATTCTACTGCCATGAACTTGAAATTATTTGGTATTGGAAATTCTTTAAAGTCTGTAAGTCTATAGCACCCAAAAGCAGGAATATTTTTTAAGAAGTCAGTCAGGATTTTCATGTTTTTCAGGGGCTACTTCAGTCAGGGAGATCAAAAATACTTCATTGAACCTTTAAGCCCTACAAATCAGGATGGACAGAAACATGCACTCTACAGTTATGATCCAGAGGAAAAGACTAATAGCACCTGTGGGACAGATGACATACTACGGGCACACGGATCTCGGCAGAGTATGGTTCTACCTGCCACCAGTCTGGTGGTATGCATACTTTCATATTTTATTTGCAGTGCTTTCATGTATCCTGTCCTGGCTCTCCTGGGTTCCAGTCTTAGTAGTTACAATTAACAGAAACTTTATAGTCTTGGTTGAATTACTAGTATTATAGTAGGCCATAGAGACACTAAAACCTTGTGGTACATTGATGATTTATTTAATAAGTATTTGTGCATTAACTATTATTAACAACAATGTGCCAAGGTTAAAAAGAAATATAAATATAATGCTTGCTCTCTGGGAACAGGCAACTTTGACAATACCACAACATACAACAAAGGTATGAAGTATTATTACTTTCACATAAAATATCCTGCTGTCTTTATGAATGAATCCATTCAATAGTTTTCTTTCTTGAAGTACTTCCATAGGTGCTTGGGATGTAACAGTGAGCAAAAATAAAGGCAGGATATGTGCAGAGGAACTGAGGATATTCTTAGATATATGAGTTCAGCTTCCAGTCACAGAAGAAAAATGAATATGGCTTGTTTGAAACCATAGGGAGTCATTGCCATAATTGCTTTCATTTTCTTCACGGGATGCTTTATATCCAGTCATCTCTTCTAAATGTTTTCACCATCCACAAGCACTGGGCAGAATTTGTCTTAACAAAAGAATATCTCTTTTGGGTTCAGTTTGCTGTGGATTTAAATTCCACCAGTGATATGATACCAGGATCCCACTAAGAACTCACTCCTAGGGATGAAGGATAAAATAATCAAGGATAAATTCTAGATTTGGGCCTGAGCAAATGATGAATGGTAGTGCTGTTAACTGAGCTGGGGAGAATGAGGGAGAAGCTGGTTTTGTTTGAGGTTTGGGAATCAGTAGTTTTATTTTGACCACATTAGGTTTATGGTATTAGACATTTGAATGGATGCGTGAAATAGGTATTAATTGTAACAGTCTGGCCTTTAGAAGAGAGGCCAAGGCTGGAGATACTCATTTGATAGCAATTAGTGCAGAGTTCCTATTTAAAGAAGGCATAACACAGGATGAGATTACTGAGGAAGAATGTGTAGATAAAGAATGGGACCCATGGCTGAGATTTTATGAGGGCCTCTAATATATGGAGGTCAAACAGAGGAGGGATGACAGTGAATTGCAAATCCCTGTAAGCTTAGGGCCCCACTTCCCTCTGTAATCTCCTTTCCTTCAACTCCTTTCCTATGGACAACTTCCCCCATTATGTTCTGACAAACACAGACAATTTTTCTGTGCTTTAAACATGCCAATATCAATTCACTTCACAATCTTTTTGTTCATTTCTTTTCTCTGCTGGAGTTATCTTCCAATTTATCTTCTCTTGCCTGATGAGAACATTAATGAGAATATTCTCATTAATATGTCTGCTGCATGACCAAACCCTTATAGCTTTCCCTGACCACCTATTCTTATAAAACTACCTTGGTACTCAGTATCACATGACTCCATGTACTCCTCTTCACAGCACTAATCACCACCTGATTTACTCATGCTTATTTGCCTAGTGGGAGCTCCTTAAGGCCACGGACCAAGAATGTTTCGTTGCCTTATTCTTAGCACCCCTGGTGTCCAGTAAGTGCTAGTGAATACACTGCTTCGAGACTGGGAAGGAAGTGTTTACCTAGAGGACTACACCTGAAGTCTACTTTCAGTAATGTGTTCTTGCTAATGGAAGCTTACTGCTTTGTTAAAAGACAACCCCTTCTGTGTGCCTGGGTGGCTCAGTCTGGTAAGCATCAGACTTGGTTTCTCAGGGTCGTGGGATTGAGCCCTGAGTCAGGCTCCATGCCCAGCATGGAGTCAACTTGAGATTCTTTCTTTTCCTCTCCCTCTACCCCTCCCACCACTCATGCTATCTTTCTCTGTCTTGCAAATAAGTAAATAAAATAAAAAAAAAAAAAAGACAAGCCCTTCCAGATATGCAACATAGTAAACTTTGATAGTTTATTATTTAGTATGAATAATGTATCTGCTACTTTTCAATGGAATAATCCACTAGGAAATATATCTTTTATTGTTGTTGTTATTGTCTTGTTTTGTTTTGTGGAGAAAAAGGAACAGAAAATAGGGAAGCTTGGAATGTGAGAAAGAGATCCAGCTCTGCCTGAGGAGAAAAGAGCAGACTGGGTGCCATGATGGGTCTGGGCATTGCACCATTGCTGAGGAAGGGGGTGCTCACTAGGAGAGGGATAAAGGCTGCTTAAACCCACCACCACCACTACCAACAACTACAACTAGAAAACACTAAGAGGTTGCCGAAGTCAGAGTTTTTCTATTTCAGGGCAGCATAGCGGAGAAAACCCATTGTTCAAAAAATCTGAAAGCTTTTTTTTTTTTTTTTTTTTAATATTTTATTCATTCAACAGACAGCGAGAGATCACAAGTAGGCAGAGAGGCAGCCAGAGAGAGAGGGGGAAGCAGGATCCCTGCTGAGCAGAGAGGCTTTTGCGGGGCTCCATCCCAGGACCCTGAGATCATGACCTGAACTGAAGGCAGAGGCTTAACCTATGAAACATTCAGGCATCCTGAAAGCTTTTGGTTTTAGTTCAAGCACACCTATTAGTTTAAGTTCTGCCAAAATGAAAGAGTCAGACTAGAATGTTGCTCATGTCCCTCTAGCTCTGATACACTGAGCCTTGTCTATAGTTAATTCTGCTTGTTAAGAGTTAAAATGGTAATGTTTTCTTTTATTGCCAGATATCAACCAATCTTTTCCAAAATTACACTTTTCAAATAAAAGAATGACTCTCAAGGAGAATGATGCTGTTTTAGTGATTTTCTTTTTTGTATTTATTACAGAAATCAAAAGACCAGAAGGGTCTGGAACATAAGAAATACGTAGAGTATTATTTGGTCCTGGATAATAGTGAGGTAATTATAACAGATAAATGTGTCTTTCAAAATCCCCTTCTACATGTATTTATTATGGGAAATATTAAATATACAGATCAGTTTTGATAAATCATGAATATGAGCTTTTCTTCTTTATGAATTGTTCTGATCTTAGGAAATTTGACATATAATTAGACAGGATTTTTTCTTCTTAGAAATGTATACCTATGCATAAAGTGAATTTTTCACATCTTATCTTCTATTATTGTCTCCAAATTTAGTTTCCAGTTAAATTCATTTCTCTTTTTGTCTTTTATTAAGCAGCTAAATCACTGGAAAGTTAGAATTTATCTTCATCAGGAAATGGTAAATGTATAAGACTGATGAACGGAATCTTCTGAAAAATATTTTTGGGGGATAATATTTGTTGTTTATATTATTTTACAAGAATGCATTTTCAAATTTTGGAAATCTAAGGTTCACATGTATGACCTTAAAAGGGAAAACTTTGCTTTATGATAATATGAATAAGTTAATTTGTTCAGGCCCTAAAGCTTGGCCTCTCATTATACTACATGCACTTACCATTTGTCATTCATATATATATGTATATATATGAATAAGCTGTTGCTTGCACCAATTCTGCACAGCTTATGAAACCATAGAATTTAAATGGAAATATATTTAATAATTCCTTAGAGCTTTACTGAGCTACTATTTCAGGGGTAAAACATCATCTCTACTCTGAAAGTACGTTAATTTAGTCAAAGGTAGCATTTTGCTTCTACCTTTTAACTGTTAATTTTTATAACTGATTGTTAATTATAACCACTGAGAAGTAAAATAAACTGAAGTTGCCTTTTTTTTTTACCTTCCAATTATATTCATTTCTGACAGTGCCCATATTTTGTCATAGTTGGCTTTTTTGTGTTTTTGTTTTTGTTTTTTCAGTTTAAAAAGTACAACCAAGATCCAGAGGAAATAAGAAAGAGGGTGTTTGAAATGGCCAATTATGTCAACATGGTATGGTATACTTCAAGTGGAATTTAATAATTTGTGAGGCGGTGTCATTGGGTGGATCTATGAATGCTTGTGAAGCAGGGAAAGAAAGTCAATACTCCCAGATTAATAATACTGCTGATTGGCTCTTGAAATTTTACTATTTAATTAAATATTAATATTACATGATAGAGATGTTTCTCCCTTACCTGCCACACTATTCTCAGGTTGATGAAGATCTAAGAAAGAGGTCATTTTGTTTGAATTGCTTTTTTGTTTTTTTTAAAGCCTGGGGAGACATCACAGACCAGCAATTCCCAACAGAAAGCCAATCTATGGGAGAACATGGGAAAACAAACAAAATCAACCAAACTCTGGCACAGTAGTATCTTTCAGTACATCATCTCACTGAATCTTCAAAACAACTCTGAGAGAGTTGTTTTGAAGATTCAGTGAGATGATGTACTAAACCTAATTTATATGTTATATATATTATATTATATATATAATTTATATATTATTATATATTATATGTATTTATATATTATATATATATATATATATATAATTTATATATTTCTAAACCTAATTTATAACTAAATAATTAGATTTTGGGAAGCAAAGTAATTTGCCTAAAATTACAAAGTTAGGAAATGGTAGAGCTAAGATTTGAACTTGGATTTTTTGGATTTCAAAGTCCATTTCAATTGGAAAGATGTTGATTTTGGTCTGTAAAGATGATTTTGTCATCTAATTAACAAAATCTTTAAAAAATGATTTCTGTATCTCTTCTGTTTAAACCTTAATTGTTAGTGCCTTGTTAGTTGAATATACCATTAGTCTGCCTACTTACACGGTGAGTCATTTTGTGGTAGCCTGCAAATTCTCTAAGGATAGAGATAAAATGAAGGTGGATTCAATGACCAGCATCATCTGCATCTTGTCTTCTCACCACAAAGATCATTCTGACTCTTCTTAAAGAACCCCAAGAACTGGCAATATTTATTGAACACCTTTGTGACAGGAACTTTTCTAGGTGACAGAAATAGAGTGAGACAAAAAACTGACAAATGTCCCTTCAAGGAGTTTACATTCTTGTTCAAGATGAACATAAACACCCCACATAAAGAGTATGTAGGATGGGGATTATAAGTGCTAAAAAAAATAAAGTGGTATTAAAAAAAAAAAAAAGAGAGGTTCGTCTTGGGTGGTATGTTAAATAGGAAAGCTCAAGTCCAAGGTGTCCAAGGTGACATCTGAGTAGGGAAAGGAATGTAGGTAAGAGTCTGACTCTAAGAGAGGGTGTGCAAGGCAGAGTGAGGTTCTAAGGACAGAACCTTGATTGTCATATTTGAGTAACAGTGGGTTGGCTATTGTGGCTGGCATGTAGTAAGGGTGGGAGGGTGGAAGTTGATGACATCAGACAGGGAGTAGTGGCCAGAACCTGTAGTCCTGGTAGGACTGTGTAAGGACTTTATTATTCTTCACAGGCAAGGACAACATTGGAGAGCCTGAGCTGAGGTATAACATGTTCGGATGTGTATTCTTAAAAGATCATCTTGGCGATTGTGTTGGAAACAAACTGAAGGAAAGCCACTGGCAGAAATAAGACCAGATAGGGGAGTTATTCCCTAATTCAGGGCAGGAGATGATGGTGGCTTGAGAAAAAGCAGTGGTAGTGGATCTATTGAGAATAGCTGATCTCTGGATTCAGTCATCAGGGTAGATGAGGTAGATGAGAGGTGAAAAGTATAAGGAAAGGAGAATAAGTGACATCAAGGATTTGGACCTGAGCAACATTAAGAATGGGTAACATGGTGGGGGATAGTGACTCAGATGGAAAATGAGGATTTCCATTTTGAACACATTCACTTTGACATTTCTTTTTGTATAAATATTTCATTATGTTGTATACTTAAAACTAATATAATGTTATATGTCAATTATATCTCAATGAAAATATTATTGTTTCTTAGTGGGGGTGACAATGACAGTGGATTGTTGATTTTTATTAAAAGTGTTCTATGACTAATTTTTTTAAATGTGTACATGTTTCATGTTACATTTTTATATTTAAGAAATGAAAATATTAGAGACTTTACATTTCAAAAATCAGAGAAACAATACTAGGAAGTTTTCCTAAGATGAGCGGTAGACATACTGACAATGTCTTCTTCATGTCCAGCACCTAGTAACATGTGTCGGGTTATGACATTATAAAATTTTGGATCATTAAAATAGAAGAGAAGATTCATGGATGCAAAAACAAAATTTTTCCAGGTGAAAATGCTAGATATACAAGATTGATGGGGTTCAGGGGCAAGGTCTAGGTGGAGATATAAATCCATAAGGGTTTAACACATACAGATGGCATAGGACATGGATCAGCAAAGTGTAGCTTGTGGCCAGATCTGGCTTGCTGCCTTTTTAAAAGCAGTTTTAATGAAACATAGCCACACCCATTTGTTTATACATTGTCTGTGGCTGTTTTAAAGTTACAGTGCCAGTGGTGGTGAGTAGATAGGACAGAGACCACACAGACTCAAAGTCTGAAGCATTTTCTGTGGACCTTTACAGAAGAAGCTTTCCAATACTGTTATAAGATAACTGAAGGAGTGGGTCTAAATAAGTAGGACAGAGACTGAGAATAGGTCCTTGAAGTGCTTCTTTGAGGAAATATCAGAGGTAGGAGAAACTGACAGAGAACAATCAATGATGTTAGGTGCTTCTGAGGACTGAGGATTGGCCATGGAATTTAACAAGATAGAAGTTTTTGGTCATCTGGATGATGCAAGTTTCTGTAAGACTGTAAGAGTACAAGTGTGATTAGAGTGAGTCCAGTGAGAATAAGAAGTAGAATTAGAGACAACACAGAAAATTCCCTTCAGAACTCTTGCTATAAGTGGGATCAGAGAAATGGGGAATAAGTGATAGGGATGGGGGTCATAAAAATTGTCCCCCCCGCCCTGATAGGTCATCTCATCTGGTCATTCCCATGCTGATGGGAACGATTCTGTGGAAGGTTAAGCATAGAACTGCAAGGAAGATGGAAGAATTGCTGGAATAATCTCCTTGACCTGGGAATAGACTGGAGATCTAGTGCATGAGTGGAGAAGGTGGCCTTGGGCTCACAGCATTCATTCATGTAATAAATAAATAAATACATAATAGGCAGACAGTGGTGGGAGCTTGTGGATGTTCTCTTTTGGTTGCTTCTATACTCTGAGTGAATTTGGAAGCAGGGGCAGCTACTTGAAGTGAGGTTTTACTAGAAAGTGTCACAATTTCTAAAAGAGAAGAGCGAGCATGGAAAAAAATGTGCAGAAGCCTCTTGTAATAAGTGGATTTTGGTAATGCAGCAGGTTTGCCGAGACTGGTAACCACCACTTGAGGTTAGTAGTCATGGCTTCCAAGTGAAAGTGGTCAGCATAGTGTGCTTTCTCCTGGGTTCCAGGGCATGATGAGGAGAGACCGAGGAAGGAATTGTTTTAACCAGGGTTGGGGTTTTGTCAGATTGGTCAAATAAAGCAAGAACAGAAGAGGGAAGTTGAGGATATCATCAAAGGGAGGGTTTTATTCTAGTTAGATTCTGACTTTTCTTTCGATGATGATAATTGCATTCCTCAATGCTTTTATTGTTTTCCAAACTACTTAAAGCTATGTCTGTGTTTCTCAGCAGGAAGTTGGCCCATGAGAAAACCTGTCACTGTGCAGCTTTTTTTCTAGGTTTATTGGGATATAATTGGCCTATAAATTGTGTGAATTTAAGGGGTCCAGTATATTGATTTGATATATTTACATGCAAAATAATTTCCATCATGGGTTAGCTAACACCTCCATCACATCACATAGTTGCCGTTGCTTTTTTGTGATGAGAACGTTTGAAAATTATTCTCACCAATGTTAAAATAATTAAGATGATATTATTAACTATCACCAGTAAGCTGTATATTAGATCCCCAGAACTCATTCATCTAATGACTGGAAGTTCATCTGACCAACATTGTTCAGTTTTGTAAACTATAGTAGAAATTTAAACTTTTGTTTTTAAAGTAAACATATTGACTTATAAGATTAATTCATTATTTCTGGAGATTATCCATGTGCATTATAGATTATTTGGTTCAGTCTAGGTTTAAGAATTAGAGGATCACTTACTTATTTGTGACTCATAGGTGAAGGACTTTTTCATAACATCTTTTTTTTTTTTTTTTTATAATCAGTGTCCAAACCAGCACTGGGTCAACCTTGCTAATTTTGAAATGTTATCACTCTGAGAACATTAAAAAGCATTTGAGTAGATACACTTAAGTTGAAGTCATAGTAATAAACTACTAACAGAAAATTATATGTTTCTTGAGATTGCAAGCAAGAGAACTTTGTTTCTATAGGAACTTTCCTCCAAAAAAAAAAGAGAGAGAGGAGTTTTCAGACCTGAAATATCTAAGGGTGTCTGCCTTAATAAAAGAGGTGGTAACTTCCATTATACCAGTATGTTTGAAAAGAAAGTGTTTACAGTGTTGCTGTTAATACGTTCAAAAATCTAAAGTACACTGAAAATATTGGAAGATATTATCACCATTACAAATTCCTTTGACATGTACTCTCTTTGAACAGCTTTATAAAAAGCTCGATACTCACGTGGCCTTAGTTGGTATGGAAATCTGGAATGAGGGGGATAAAATAAAGATAAGTCCAAATGCAAGCTTCACCTTGGAAAATTTTTCTAAATGGAGGGGAAGTGTCCTCCGAAGAAGAAAGCGTCATGATATTGCACAATTAATCACGTATGTATAGATTTTCCTCCTTTGTATGTTAAATGGTATTTAGCATAGAAACTTTCCAAAGACTTGGCAAAGCAAGTGGTATCTCAGGAGGCAGGGTAAGAGGAAGTGGCTTCCTTCTTAGGGAAAGGGAGTTAAAAGTTTTAAAATACTCATTTGACTCTGATGGTGAATATGCTCTTACCTTTGTTACAAGTATTTCTTTTTTTTCCATCTTTAAAGAAAAGCTAACAATTTGGCAATGATTCATTAGAATTTTGTCTGTTTTGATTAGGTATACAGAAAGGAAAGATAGGTTTAGATAATGACAAGAGAAATTTCGATTCAATGTTTTAAAAGACCTGATTAGCTTTAAGCACTAGTCAGGACAAACTTCTAGGATTGAAAGAAAATGGCATATTATATTCTAATCCCATACCTCTACCCTCCTGCTGAAATGACTAATTAAAAAAAAAAAACAGGAAGTAAATCTGGTGACTATAATTTAGACAAGACTGAGGAGGGTATGCCTCAAAAGAACTGGAAAAAATTCTGCTGGGTAATTTGCAGCTGGAATCAGATAGAAGGAAGCAGCAAGAAGTGACTTAAAAGTATTCAAGTTTTACTTCCTAACAAAACAGGAGTTGTTAAAGGAATTAAGAATTAATTAATACTCTGTGTTGATTATCTACTACACATATCAGCCTACAACTTCCTGACTTAAAATAAGTCTTCTTATGTTCTTGAGTGTGTTGTTTCCTGCCTGGTATAGTTGGGGCACAGGGCCTGGTTGGTCATCTCTGCATCTACCGCTTTCATGTGGCTTCCTTTGACTGCCTCCAGCATGGCAGGCTCAGGGTTCTGGGTATCTTGCAAGGGGACTAATTTTCCCCCAGAAGAAGCATTCTAAGAGGACCAAGAGAAAGCTTCAAGACTTCCATGATTGAAACTTAGAAATCACAGTGTCTACTAGGTATTTATCCAAAGGATAAAAAAATAGCGATTCAATGGGGCACCTGCACCTGAATGTTTTTAACAACAATATCCATAATAGCCAAAATATGGAAAGAGCCCATATGTCTATTGACAGGTGAATGGATAAAGAAGATGTGGTATACACACATAGTGGAATATTACTCAGCCATCAGAAAGAATGAAATCTTGCCATTTGCAATGATGTGGATAAAACTAGAGAGTATTATGCTAAGCAAAATAAGTCAGTCAGAGAAAGACAAATACCATATGATTTCACTCATATGTGGAATTTAAGAAACAAAATAGATGAACATAGGGGAAAGGGAAGAAAAGTAAAATAAGATGAAAACAGAGGGAGGCATATCATAAGAGGCTCTTATGTATAGAGAACAAATTGGGGGTTACTAGAGGGTAGTTAGGTAGGACATGGGGTAACTGGATAATGGACATTAAAGAGGGCAGTAAGTGGCAATCCAATATCAAGAGTAGATTTCCTGATTAGACTAGAATAAACAAAATAAAGGCACTAAAAAGTTACGATGGACGGAAATAACTGTCCTTTCACTGAAAGTTCTTAAATTGAAAATTCTAGCCTTTACATGATAAACTAACAAAAGGTATATGTCTATACCTAGGCATAACCAGGTAAGAACCACTGAAAACAGGAACCAAAATAGCTAACTACCAAATGGGAGAAGATTTTACTTATTCTAAATGAGCTGGTACTGAGTATTAAACCTACATAAATGCAGACTTAAGTATCAATAATTTTATAATATAATTTTTAAAGAGGATATAAATGCCACGAATCTTTAAAATATCATGTACAATGCAAAATACCATTTCAAAATAACATATGTGAAAATTTTCCAGAGGAAATGTAAAGTGGGAAAAAGTTCTCTAATTTTCCTTATTTTGTATGGCAAAATCAATAGTCCCCATTCTTGAGGATGATAACTGGGAAAATATAAGTTCAACTTTTAATTTAAATGCCTCTACTAAGGGAATTTTTTAAAGATTTTATTTATTTACTTGACAGAGAGATCACAAATAGGCAGAGAGGCAAGCAGAGAGAGAAGGGGAAGCAGGCTCCAATGCAGGACTCGATCCCAGGACCCTGGGATCATAACCTGAGCTGAAGGCAGAGGCTTTAACCCACTGAGCCACCCAGGCGCCCCAGGAATTTTTTAAATAATTGCATTCTTTGCAAATTATTACAGACAAATCAGGGCTAGGATGTTGAACAGATAGCAGGATAATAACAAAGGCAGCACATGGAATTATTATGAATTGTAAGAAAAACAAAATGAAACTAAAAAATAAAAATAAAAGTATGAAAGACAAAACCAACTGTCTATGCAAATAAATGCAAGTGGTTCAAATTCCTTTTCAGTAACAAATATTTCAATAACATAAATGCTTCTGTAACACAAGTATGTTCAGAATGGGTCCAAATTCCAAATCCCACTATAGCTAAAACAGTGCTTAAAGAGAACAAAAGTAAATGGGTATAAAAATATATGAGAGAAAAATATAAATTAAAACAAAGCATATGTGATAATAATAATATAAAAATAAGATATATATATATAAAATATTAAAAATGATTATATCCAGGTGCTTGTAGTTAGGTGATATGACAACCATCGCATACAGGAAAAAAAACCTAATGCAAAGTCAAAACTTGAAGGAAATATTTAAGTTATTATTCACAATGTGAGTTTCTCTGTTAACAATTTAGAGTTCTGGATTGTCTATAGAACATATAGTTGAGAATCGTAGGTTGTTATATAATTTTTTTTTCTTTCTTGCAGAGCAACAAAACTTTCTGGAACAACTGTGGGCCTTGCTTTCATGTCTACAATGTGCTCTCCTTATCATTCTGTTGGCATCGTTCAGGTTTGTTTGAAGATAAATTGTTGGTTCTACAGTTCAAGTGTGACAATTGCTCTTTTTTCTGGATCATGTAGTTTTTGTTGTTGTTGTTGATATGGTAACTAACATGGACTGAAATTCAAATGTTGAAATAGTCTTGCGTATCCATTATAAACCCAGCAAGGTCATAATGCATTATCTTTTTTGTATCTTCCTGGATTCAACAAGCTAACATACCTCGAGGATTTCTATATTCTATATAATCATGAGGGATATTAGTCTGTAGTTGTCTTTTCCTGTTATGTGTTTTTCAGGTTTTGTTATTAGGGCATATCTGGCCACATAAAATAATATATTCCCAACCCCTCAATTTTTTAGAATGTCTTAGTAAAATTGGCATCATTCCTTCCTAAAATATTTGGTAAAACTCATCAGTAAAACCATATGGGTCTGGTATTTTCTTTATGGAAAGGTTTTTAACTACAAGTATAATTTCTTCTGTAGGTAGAGAAGTCCTGTAGATACAGGACTACTACTGATACAGGTTATTTACCTTTTCTTGAGTGAGACTTGGTAATTTGTGTCTTTAAGAAAAGTGTCCATTTTATTTAAGTTGGCATAAATTTGTTGATGATATTCCTATAATATTGTTTTTTAAAAATCTGTATAATTTTTATATCTGTAGTGATGTCCTCTTGTTCACGATATTAGTAATTTACATCTTTTTCTCATGGTCAGTCTCACTGAGTTTATTAATTTTATTCATTCCTAAAAAACTGCTTTTGCTTTATTGATGCTCTGGGCTTTCCTGCTTTCAGTTTCATTGATTTCTGCTCTTGTCCTGATTATAGAATTTCTTTTGCTTTCTCTGCATTTAATTTGTCCTTTTTTTTTCCTATTACATAAGGAAGAATTTTAGATCATTCGAGACTTCTTTTCTTTCTTTATTTTTAATTAAATTTATTTATTTTCAGCATAACAGTATTCATTATTTTTTTACCACACCCAGTGCTCCATGCAATCCGTGCCTTCTATAATACCCACCACCCAGTACCCCAACCTCCCATCCCCCCGCCCCTTCAAAACCCTCAGATTGTTTTTCAGAGTCCATAGTCTCTCATGGTTCACCTCCCCTTCCAATTTCCCCCAACTCCCTTCCCCTCTCTATCTCCCCATGTCCTCCATGCTATTTGTTATGCTCCACAAATAAGTGAAACCATATAATAATTGACTTTCTCTGCTTGACTTATTTCACTCAGCATAATCTCTTCCAGTCCCGTCCATGTTGCTACAAAAGTTGGGTATTCATCCTTTCTGATGGAGGCATAATACTCCATAGTGTATGTGGACCACATCTTCCTTATCCATTCGATATAAACATTTAATGCATAAATTTCCTGCCATGCACTGCTTTAGCTGAACCCATCATATTTAGATATGCATGTTTTCATTTTCATTGTTAAAAAAATTCACTAATTTCTTCTGACCTCCTTTTTGATTCATGTATTATTTAGAAGTGTATATTTAGTTTCATTTGGTTCTGATCTGTGTATCCATTTGCTAAGGCTGTTATTAAAAAATATCCCAGAGTGTATGGCTTAAACAATACAAATGTGTTTTCTCAGAGTTTTGGAGGCTAAAAACTCAAGATCCAGATGTTGGTAGGTTAGGTTTAGTTTCACTTGAGGTCTTCCCCATTGGCTTGCAGATGCCCACCTTCTTGTTGTATCCTCAATGTGGCTTTTCTTCTGGCACATATCCCTTCCTTTTTACTCCTGTTGGATTAAGGCCCCAGGAGTATAGTCTCATTTAACCTTAATTATCTCCTTAGAAATCCTATCTCCAAAGACAGTCACATTGGTGGTTAAGGCTTCAACATATGAATTGGAGTGTGTGTGTTGGGGTGCCACAATTCAATCCATGATAGTCTAGGAACATACTTAGTAGAATTTTGGTATTTTTAAACTTTTTGAGGTTTATTCTTGGTCAATACTGCATATGAACGTGAAAAAGAATGTCTTCTGCCGTTATTGGATAGAGCGTTCTTTAATTATCAATAATGTCAAGTTAACTTACAGTGTTGTTCAGTTCTTTTGAATCATTTATGTAGAGAGACTGGTTAATATCCAAGTATAATTGTAGATTTGTCTATTCTTTTAAATCTGTAAGTTTTCACTTCATGTATTTTGAAGCTCTGTTGTTAAGTAAATACACAAATAGAGTTGTCAAATCTTTTGGAGAATTAATCCGTTTACTATTTCATGTTCCTCTTTTTTCCTGAAATATTCCTGTTCTGAAGCCTACCTTGTCTGATATGATTATAGTTACTCTGACATTTGTGGCTAAAGTTTGCTTGATACAACCTTTTCCTTACTTTTATTTTTCGCATATATTTTTCTCTATGTTTAAAGGTCTTAGGTAGACAGTATAAACTCATGTTTTACTTTTTATCTAATCTGACAATTTCTGTATTTTATTTAGTGTGTTTAAATCATTTATATGTAATATAATTATTGATATTGTTGAACTAAAAGCTTCCATCTTGCTAGATCTTTGCAATTCCATCTTTTCTATTTTTTTTCTGCCCTCTTTAGGGATTGAAGATTTCTTTAAAATAATTTTATTTATTTCCATTATTAGCTTTTAACTGTTATCTCTCTTTTTTATTTAATGGTTGCCCTGGTTTATTATATACCTCTGCTTGTCTGTTTTTACATTTACATTTACATTTTTACTCTTGTCCTCAGGATGCCTGGGTGGTGTTGGCAGTTAAGCATCTTTGGTCTCAGAGTGTCTCATGACCTCAGCTGCCTCATCAGACTGCTCAGGTCATGTTCTAAGTGTTGTGAGATTGAGCCCCACATTGGGCTCCATGCTCAGTGTGGAGTCATCTGCTTAAGACTCTCTCTTCCTCTTCCCTGGCCCTCCTCCCTGCACACACAGTCTCTCTCTCTAAAAAATTAAGTAAAATTTTTTAAAAAAAGGAATATTCTTCAGCTGCTTCACATGTAGTATAAGAATATTATAGGAATATTCCTCTAAATACTCCTTTCCATTTCTTATGCTATTGTTATCATGTGCTTTACTTTACATGTATTAAAAATACACAATATATTGCTACTAATTTTTCTTAGTCATCTCTCAATGCAATTTAAAATAAGAAAAAAATATTAGTATGCTTATCTTATCTCTACCTACATTCACCTTTATCACATTCCCAGTGCTCTCCATTTCTTTGTATAGTTACAGGTTTCTATCTGGTATTTATATATATATTTTTCTTCCAAGAGATTTTTAAAAAATATTTTTAAAAAATATTGCCTGTAATACAGGTCTACAGTCAATGAATTCTTTTAGTTGCTTCAGATAACTCTCTCTCTCTCTTTTACTTTTGCATGTATTTTCACTGGGTTTGTAATTTTGAGTTAATAATGTTTTACTTTTAGAACTTCTAATTATTTCATTTCACTGTCTGCTGAATTGCAGGGTTCCTGATGAAAAGTGTGCTGTAAACTCTATCTTTGTTGCTCTAAAATGTGCCTTTTTTTCTACTTTAATATTTCTCCTTTCTTTTTAATTTTCTTCAATTTGATTATAATTGTGATATAACTAAGTGGGCGTTTGGGGAGAAATGGGTAATTTATCCCACTTAGTGTTCTCTGAATTTCTTGGGTCTGGGGCTTGTATCGTGATGAATTTTGGAAAATTCTGGGCCATTACTTGTTCACATATTTCTTCTATTTCATTCTGTCCCTTTTTTTTTTTCTAGGGATACCAGTTATATATATCTGTGACCATTCTATATTGCCCCTCAAAACTTCTATGTTCTGTTCTGCTGTTTGTTTGTTTTCTTTTTTATTCTTTTTGCACTTTGTGTTTCCATTTGAGTAATTTTTGTTGAACTATTAAATCCAGTGATTATTTCCTCAGCTATTCCAAATCTACTGTTGAGCCTATTGAAGACATCATTCATCTCTGTTATTGTCTTTTTCATTTCTAGCATTTCCATTTCAGTCTTTCTTATGGTGTTCAGCTCTGCCGAAATTACTCACCCAGACTTGTGTTCTATTCATCTTTTCCCCTGGAGCTTTTAACCAATTAATCATAGTTATTTTAAAGTATTGTGTGGTCATTCTAACATCTGGGGCAGAAGATATGAATCTGGATCTGTTGATTGGCAGGGTATTGCTTTTCTTTCTGTTTTTATTTTTTGTTTTCTTGGACACCTTACTATTTTTTGTTGAAAGTCAGGCACCCTGAGAAAGACATTAGTCCAAGGTGTGTGTGTGTGTGTGTGTGTGTGTGTGTGTGTGTTGGCTTGGAAATGATCATTTCTTTCCTTCGGCTAGGTCTCTTGCATGAGGATTTGAATCAATCTAGCAGGAATTGAGTTGGGTTTGGGATTTTGTTGTTGTTGCTGAGACTACTCTCAGTACATCATAGGCTTTGAGTTATTCTCATATTATTTTGTGGTTAGAGTGAGGGCTGGTTTTCCAGAGGGTTTTTCTGAGTGTGTGCTTCACATTCATCTTTAGGTCTTTACTGGATTCCCCAAAGTTTCTTTAAGCCCTTAGTAGGCTTCTGGTGGGAAGAGGACATTCTCCTTTGTTCTTGTTAAATCTCAGTCTCATGTCCCTTAGTGTCTGGGGTAGTCCTTACAGTGCTCCTGTTCCATTGCCAGGGGGTGGAGACCTCTCATGACACTGCCCAGCATGTATTCATGCCCTTCCTTCCCTTTCCTTCCAGGGATAGAGGCCGTGTGTGTGTGTGTGTGTGTGTTTCCCTTCCTGTTCCTTTTTTAGAGTTGCTTTGAGACTTCACCAGTGCTCTAGGTGGGACAAGATTTTCCACCATTTCTCTCAGAAGCTTAAAGCCCTTTAACTAGGTTTAGAGGTAGGACTAGAGTAAGGCAAGGGAGACCCTCCTTTCACCCTAAACAGTCATGTTTGTTCTGTGGCATAGAGGAGAATGATCCTGGAGGGGTTTCCTGCCTTTTCTGCTGCTGTTGGGTAAACTTTCCCATAGTTTCACTTGATGAGGTCCATGTGGAGAAAAGACAGTGAGTAGGTTGGAATTCCCCTATGTCTGAAGCTCCCTATTTTGTATATTTTCTTTCTGTACTGTACACACTCTGCCTTTATCAGTTTTAGGGTTTTTTTGTGTTTTGTTTTGTGTTGTTTTTGTTTTAGATTTTAGTATGAGTTATTACTGGCATCTGGTAGTATCTGGTATCTGGTAGTGTAAACAAATATTCGTGCCCTGACTTTCGCTGCAGATGTTAGCCTACCTTTCCTTGGATTTCAGGTTTGTTTGTTGCCTTGTGCCCTGAGCTGTGGATGAGTTCTATAAATTATGAATCTTACTTTGCCAAATGTTTTATTTATTATAAGTTGGGGAGTGACACTCTTTCCAGCCTGCTATAATCTGGTGGTGAGGAGCAGGGGTAAGGGTTTCTTTTTCGATTTTATCCGGTATTAGTCTTAGGCAGGTCATAGGTCTCAGAGGAAAAACTTTCTTAGGGACCTGCCTATCCTTCCCATGGCAGCAAAACTCTCCTTTCTATCTTTTGCAGGTCTTTTGAGGAAAAATTTCCTGACTCACCTTCAGTGGGAGAAAATCTCAATTAATATCAATATGGGCTTCTGGGCTCAAGATTTTTGTCCTCCTGTTTCAAGAGTAGAGGGTGTGTGTGTGTGTGTGTGTGTGTGTGTGTTTGAGAGAGAGATTAAACCCATTCTCTAGCCATATTGAATCTTCAGTTCTACCCTAGGTTATCAGAGATTACTATTTCTCTTCCCAGTGGCTTTAGGCCACTTCCTTGAAGGAGAAAGATCTGGATATGGCTTATGCTCTTTTCCTGCAGCAACTGCTACTTCACTCCTCATGGCCCATTCCACCAAAAGAAGTTCTTTCTGTTCTACTACCTAGCTCCCAATGTTTATCATGAGCTATAGAGAGGAGGTCTCTCGAGAAATGTCTGTAAGTATGTGCCAAGCACCCTTGTTTCTGAGGTCCTGCTGATTCTATACTCTTACAGTGGCCCATACTAGGCCTTTAGCAATTCATTTAAGAACTCAGATGAATTGCATCCCCAGTTGCAGGTACCTGACATGTCCTCCTCTTTGCCTTGCTGGAGATAATCCAGTTCTCATGTCAAATCTGTACTTGGGAGGGCCTGTCTCTTCTTAGTTTTCAGATCTGTGGATGTCCTGCAACCAGAATTGACTGATAGAATCAAGGAAAATTATAATTAAGTTTTTCTGTCTAGTCCTTTTGTTTAGTGCAAGAATAATGTTCTTCCCAGCTCTGCACATCTGAGTTGGAAGGGTTATATATATATATCTCCAATATATCCTATGAGTTTGAGTTTGTGATAAGCTTTATAAGGTGAATAGAAGAAGTAAAATACATATTTTCTAAATTGAAAGAGCTTACCATAAAATTGGAAAAGAAATCTGCCTTTTGGTGTTCATTCCAAAGGAAAGAAGCATTGAAGTTATGAAAATAATTTTTTAAAGGAAGATACCATAAATTTAAGGACCTCATAAGGCAATGTGGAAAGTCTAAGCCTATTTCCATTTTTCTTAATTTTTTTGGTTTGTTTTTGTTCCTCCTTGAGTAACTCCATCTTACTAAATAGGAAGGTTTACCAGGTTCATCTTGACAGAATGACTCAATATTATGAATTGTAAGTATTCACTTCCTATCTTACACAGTTGTTCCTTGTTTACCAGTCTTGCACTGTACTGTATGGATCTCTTTATTTGCTTCTTCAGATTGAAGTAGATAAGGAAATCAGGATTCTGGTGGGTGTAACTGGCAGATTCTTGTCTCCCCTCTGGGAAATTACAGCCTGTGGTGATTCTGTAGTGCTGTTTTATCGCTCCTGGAAAAACCTGGAGCCCCCAGTGTGACACTTCTAATCAGAAATACTCTGGGAATGAAGTTGGTGACTAGCTGGACTTCATGCAATGGGACATGTGTAGAAGGGACTGATGTCTTCGGTGGTACCAGAACTGAAAAAAGATACCAATGGTACTAAAGTCCTGGGTTAACATTTTCAGATGCCCATTAGCCAAACATATCAAAGGCCTTCAGTCAAATTAGAAGGTATTAAAAACAAGCCAGTGGGAGTGGCAGATAGATTAGTTTTTTTAAAATTCTGATTCCTTATCATCGTTGAAGACATTTTGCCACTATCTTTCATGGCAGGAAACCACAGAAATGTTTCTCATTATAAATATTCCCCATTTAAAAGAATAAAGAGCAAACAATGAGCCCTGTGTTGTGCAATCAGTACCAAAGTTGCGTGTGTGTGAGAGCGAGCGAGCGAGCGAGAGGGAGAGTGAGGGAGGGTGAGAGAGAGAGAGACAGACAGAGGCAGGAGGAAAATAAAGGAGAGAAGGAGAAGGGGAGGGGAGGAAGAGAGATGGTGAGTAGTGAAAAGCTGAAGGTAAAGTCACTCTCTCTGCCCCAGTTAGTAAAACTAATTATACCCCGAGTGGTAATTTAGTTTGAAAACCAGAGGATCTGTTTCCCTATTCTTGCCCTTAGGACCACAGTGACAACATGCTTAGAGTAGCAGGGACCATGGCCCATGAAATGGGTCATAACTTTGGAATGTTTCATGACTCCTATGTTTGCAAGTGCCCTTCTACAATATGTGTGATGGACAGAGCACTAAGGTGAGGCTCTCTGGGAAGATGCATTCTGTCCCTGGTTTTGGTTCACTCTGGGCTGTATCTGTGCTATATCTTTCATGTCTTCTTCAGCCACACATTCAAGCTTTTAAATATTGAATAGTATAATCATGAATGCATATCTATACCAAACCACTTTATCCTTCTATATGCAATATTTTTCATTAACTAAGACATCATTTAAACATATTATGTCTTTGCTGTTGACATGATTGACATTTTTAACTTCATCTTACCTACACAAGACTTGGTTTCAGAAAATCATTAGTATATATCAAATTTTCATTGAATTCAGACTGGGTGGTTCTAGGACAAAAAGCTAATTAAAGAAGAGCATCCTTGCAGGAGGATAAAGACATTATACATCCCTGTCTTGCCTAAGCAAAGTTTCCAGGGAATTTTATCTTTAAAAATCCCCAAATACCTTTTATATATGTATTTCCTCTCTTCTATTTCCCTGTCCCAGCTCACTCAACCTAGGGTTAGTCTTCCAGACCCTTCTCCAAAAGGTGGAATGCCAGTCACATATATTTGTTATCTCTCCCAGATACTATTGCATTTTTAAACTTCATCTTTGTTTGTGAAATGAAGAAATTCTGCCAAAAGTAATTCCTCTGAAGGAAAGTAAATTCTTAGACACATAAATAAGTATGACTTTACTACCTGTAGGACTTTGCAGCCAAAATGACCTAAGGTTGATTAAGATTCTCTGGAATAGTCAGAGCATCTTTGTTTTTTAAAACAGCAGCCTGGGTGCTACACTTTAAGAATTGATTTTTTTTTTTTTTCATTAAGCTCGAGGTGTTTGTGTCCATCCTGGAGGGCTAATTCAGGCACACAAAAGAGCTCATGATTTAGCAGTTGGGTGGTGGATTGGGTTTAATCTTTTAGGGGAGGTTTTGGGTGCATCATCCCCAATGTGTGATATTGCTCCCTTCATGCTCAGCATGACTGTGTTCCATTTTCTCTTTCCTTATCTTCGTAGCTTCTATATACCTACAGACTTCAGTTCCTGCAGCCGTGTCAGCTATGAGAAGTTCTTTGAAGATAAATTATCAAATTGCCTTTTCAATGCTCCATTGCCTACAGAGGTTATATCCATCCCAATCTGTGGGAATCAGCTGGTAGAAATGGGAGAGGACTGTGACTGTGGGACTCCTGAGGTACCACCGAAGAACTTTCTAAGATGGTCTAATTTGTTTTTCAATTGCTAAGACTATAAACTATAAAACTATATTATTATTCTGAAGTTGTACATTTTTTAATAATTTACATATGTTCATCTGTTAGACATTTGTCAGGCCAGCCTTTCTAACAATGACTACTGCATTGCTTAACAGACCTTCCTAATTTCTTTCTTGGGGTTCTGTCTCCATTTCCTGATTTTTAAGAACCACTCAACAGGGGCACCTGGGTGGCTCAGTTAAAACCTCTGCCTTCGGCTCGGGTCATGATCTCGGGGTCCTGGGATCGAGCCCCGCATCAGGCTTCCTGCTCAGTGGGAAGCCTGCTTCCCCCTATCTCTCTGCCTGCCTCTCTGCCTACTTGTATTTCTGTCTATCAAATAAATAAATAAAATCTTAAAAAAAAAAAAAAAAGAACCACTCAACAACTGGGATTTGTATCCTCATTCCTCTCTTTCTGGCAGAAATAACTTCACTTTTCTTATGTGGCTATGACCTACTGAGCGGTTACTTTAGACGTGGCACCTCAATAGCTCTTGGAGAGTGTAAATAGCTCACCCAAGGTCACAGAGATGGTAGAGAGAGAGGCCAAGATGTAGACTCAGGTGTTTGATTTGGCAGTCGCAAAGCTGTCTTGCACTGAGATTTAGTTTTTCCTCTTTGTGACTTCAGAGTTTTTACCATTAGGAGTCCTTGTCTGATCCTACCCTATTCGTAGGGCCACCAGGCTTCCAAATGGGACCTTTGCCACCATTTTATTAATATTTAATATGAGTGACCTGTCAAGGCCTCAAGGGATCGGATCTTCTGTAATTTCAAAATTTGACCACAAATGCATTCATTCTATGAGAAAAGAGGAATCTTTCCAAGAGGATGTTCCTATTTGAAAAAAGGGCAAGAGTTTTACTCCTAAAAAGTTGTAACTCTCTTAGGTAACATAAACAACTATAAGAGGAAGTTTCTGAGGGGAGAGCTTCCCCAAAGTCTCATGCAGATACCTGATTTCTCAGAAACAAGGTGAGGAGAGCAAGACAAAGTCCATTGCTTAATGCAGAGTTGAATTAAATGTCAAAGTTGCATAAAGAACTATACATTTAGGTTTTTAGTACATCTTAGAGATTAAATCTACTGCTGAGTAGGTACAAAACCAATGAGCTCAACTAATTGTGTTTTTAACTATTTAGATAAGTTTTATTTTTAAAAACTAACATTTTCCTTTTGTTTTCTTTCATAGTTTACCAAAAATAGATCATTTTCAGTATCCTATGGGAGGCTGAGTGATCTAGAGGAGGTACTCAAATTTAAAAAGGTGTCAGTAGAATTCAGATATGTGACAAGTCACCAGTGGTTTTAAAATCTGTTTTTCTAATGTTGAATTTTGTTCAATATTTTATTTTCCTGGAAATTATCTTTAGACCATATCACAGTAGGGTCTGTGTGATGAAAAAATTATACTATGAAGTGTGGTGAAACAAGAGCAAAATATTGAGACCCAATCTGGCATTTGCCTTTGTCTCTGGTATTTCTTAGGAATGTACCAACATTTGTTGCGACGCTAAAAGTTGTAAAATCAAAGCAAGTTTTCAATGTGCATTAGGAGAATGCTGTGAAAAATGCCTGGTAAGATTATTATTTTATTCTATTTTAATAATTATAATTACTGTTTATTTTTCTACATTAAAAATCTCAGTGATTATGTTAAATAAAATAGCAAAGCACTAGCTTTTTGTCTATAAAATAATGCTGCCTACATATGAGTGTTTACAAACATGGGCTCTTTGATCCCCCAAGAACCTTTTGAATTAGATATTATTATCTCATTTTGCTTTTGAAGGAACAAAAGCTCAGAATAGGAAATGTGTGAAGTAAGAGAGCCACTGAAAGTCAAACTCCAAATATGACCTTTTCCAAACCCAATGCTGGGACTCCTACCTGCCGCTGCTTCCGATGTCACAGAGCCTTCTTGCACCAAACCTCATAACTGGTTGCATATTCCTTTAATAATGGGTTAAGTGGAAAAGTTTTGTTTGTTTTTTTTTTTGTTTTGTTTTGTTTTGTTTTAATAATGTGGGGTCTTCCCTATCTTCAGACTTTGATGTCACTTCAGGGTGAATTTCTTAAATATAAAGTGAGCATTCTGTGTCATTTTCTCTGTGAGGCTTGTTGACTTTCCTTTCAGGTACAAATGTAGAATTTCACATTCTATCATTGCATAGATTTCTCTATTATGATTATTTGTTTATGTGTCTATTTTCTTAGTTAGACTGACTTCTGAGGGTAAGGGACTGATTCATTCTCACCTAGCACAGAGTTTCATACATTTTAAATGTTCAAGACCTGTTTGCAGAAGGAATGTGTGGACAGATGACATACCAGATTATAGGTAGGATTTAGGATTTTTTTTATTTTTGATGTCAGAAGGAGATGAAAGAAATAAAAAAGTCCAAAAGGAAGAAAATTTGGGAATTTAAGTCTTATTCAGCAAGTGTTGATTAAGTGCTATTTGTTGGAGATTGTGGGAGATTAAAAAAAAAAAAGATAGTCTTTGACTTCAAAGAACATGCTATTTCTTTAGGGTAATGATATACATACCTGAAACAGATGAAAATATAGTAAGGATCAAATGCCCAGGTAGACATTATAAGGATATTTGCCCTTTGTGTAATGTTTTCCACTTTATATTTTCACCTAAGTTTCATAATGACTCTGTAAAGGAAATATTAGATGGGGAAATGGATTTTCAGAGAAATAAAGTCCCTTTTCTAAGTCATAAAGCTAGCCTCTGATAGAGCCAAGATTCAAATCTGTATCTTCCAAATCTAAATTCAGGGATCTTCCCATCATGAGTAGGAAGGAAAGGCAACCATGTGCCCTGAAGACATTAGAGGAAGCTTCATGGAAGATGAGGCTGTCACTAGTCTTAAAGTCAAGCACATATTTTATTTTAAGATTTTATTTATTTATTTGACAGACAGAGATCACAAGTAGGCGGAGAGGCAGGGAGAGAGAGAGGAGGAGGTAGGCTCCCTGCTGAGCAGAGAGCCTGAAGCGGGGCTCCATCCCAGGACCTTGAGATCATGACCTGAGCTGAAGGCAGAGGCTTTAACCCACTAAGCCATCCAGGCGCCCCAAGCGCAGATTTTAAATAAGTAAACAGAAGGAGGAAAAATTCCTAAATGATGAGACTGAGGGAAAGAATAAAGATGGAACAGGAAGTATAACCATGCTCATGTGAGAGCTGGTAAGAAAGCTCATCTGGCCGGGCAGCAAGATTTGAGTTTGGAGGGTTGTGTATGATCTAATTAAATTTTGGATTCCACTCTGTTATTATGTAAAGATACTGAAAGTTCTCTGATGATAGAGGAGCATGTTTGTTCACCTCATCTAGGGAAAGATATGCTTCGCAGTGTTCACACAGGAATCTTCAGATCTGCATAAATGGCAGAATTTGTTTGACTAAGTTTTTCCTTAGGCAGTAAGAGCAAGATTTGCAGTGGAATTAATACATCAAACAAAAATACATCAAATAAAGAATAATTCAAATTCACATTCAGTTGTTTCTCTCCCATAAGAAATCATTTCATAGGAAGAAGTGAGTTGAAAAGACATATTTGAGCATACAACAAAAGGAGTTAAGGATTAGGAAACATGATACCTGGGAAAGTCTCAGGGCACACTGATCTGGTGCTTATAAACTTACCTGCCTTAATACAGAAGATTCACTTGGCCAATAAATCTCTTAAGTTGCAGATATAAATCTCCTTGAAAATCTTGACAAAAATGTATTCAACAAAGGAAAAAATAAATCCCTTCTTTGCAACTAAGATGAGGTTTGGTTTTCTTCTGTACCTTTCTCCTTGATATTTGTGTAGTGCTTGCACTATAAATTCAGAAATATTGATTACTTAAAGACTCAGGCCATTGGCAGAAGTCAATAGAAATGATATAATAGGAGATGTCTTTAGTTTATGCAATGCAGATTTAAGCTAAAATAGAAGGATGCCTCTAACTACCTTGCCAAAAAAAGGCCAAAGGAAAAATATTATTTACGTTAGCTTAAGATATTCAAGTAAGTCGTGTGGGAAAGCAAAGCCTTTTCTTCATTTTTATTTCCCTGCAGTTTAAGAAGCCTGGGGCAGTGTGCCGACCAGCAAAAGATGAGTGTGATCTGCCAGAAATGTGTGATGGTAAATCTGGTATTTGCCCTGATGATAGATTCCGAGTCAATGGCTTCCCCTGCCAAAACGGGGAGGGCTACTGCTTGATGGGGATGTGCCCCACGCTGCAGGAGCAGTGCACTGAGCTGTGGGGACCAGGTAAGAGGACAAGTCCCAGTGTTGCGGGCATTCCTGCCTCTATGCACATGAAAAGAAAAATGATGCTGTAACAGGTGACAGTGTTTAATCATGGCCAAAGTAGTATTCTGTCTCAATCTTCTTTCTTAGAAACTGCGTTAGAGCTCAAAATCCTGGATAAGTGCATTTCAAGAAATACAAACAAGGATGGGCCAGTTAATTTGACTTTGAATTCCAGATTAACAATTTTTTTTTAGTATCAGTATGTCTCATGAAATATTTGAGGTAAGCTTATACTAAGAAAACTCTATCTGAAATTCAAATTTAACTGGGTAAAGCAGGAAAGAATATCCAATGGGAGAAGGTCTCCAACAAATGTGTTGGGAAAACTGGAGAGCAACATGCAGAAGAATGAAGATGGACCACTTTCTAACATATACACAAAAATAAATTAAAAATGGATGAAAGACCTATATGTGAGACTTGAAACCATAAAAATCCCAGAGGAGAACACAGGCAGTAACCTCTTTGACACTGGCCAGAGCAACTTCTTTCTAGACATGTCTCCTGAGGCAAGGGAAACAAAAGAAAAATAAACTATTGGAACTTCATCAAAATAAAAAGTTTCCATACAGTGAAAGAAACAATAAAGAAAACTAAAAGGAGATCTATGGAATGGGAGAAGGTATTTGCAAATGACATATCTGATAAAGAGTTAGTTTTCAAAATATATAAAGAATTTATAAAATTTAACATTTCCAAAACAAATCATCCAGTTATAAAATGGGCAGAAGACATGAACAGACATTTTCCAAAGAAGACATCCAGATAGCCAGCAAACACATGAAATGATGCTCAACATCACTCATTACCAGGGAAATACAAATCAAAATTACAATGAGATACCACCTCACACCTATCAGGATTGCTAAAATTAGCAACACAAGAAAGGACAAGTGCTGGTGAGGATGTAGAAAAAGAGGAACTCTCTTGCACTGTTGGTGGGAATGCAAACTGGTGTGGCCACTCTGGAAAACAGTATGGAGGTTCCTCAAAAAGTAACAAATAGAACTACCCGACGATCCAACAATTGCACTACTAGGTATATACCATAAGAATACAAAAATACTAATTCAAAAGAATACATGAACTCTGGTGTTTATAGTGGTATTATCTACAATAACAACAATATGGTTGTGACATATTAATATCTATATATAAATGTATATATGTATGTTTATATTATATATACGTAAATACTTGTGTATATGCATATATGTGTGTATGTATATATATGTGATTATTGCTCAGCCATAAAAAGAATGAATCTTGTCATCTGCAATGATATGGATGGAGCTAGAGTGTAATATGTTAAGGAGAATAAGTCAGTCAGAGAAAGACCTACCACATGATTCATGGAATTTAAGAAACAAAACCAATGAAGGGAAGAGAAAGGCAAACCAAAAAAACAGACTCTTTTTTATGGAATTTTGAGTATTATACACCTGAAACTAATACTACACTGTATGTTAACTACTGAAATTTCAATAAAAAATTAACCAAAAAACCCCCAAATTTAACTGGGTATCATGTACTTTATCTGGCAACCCTAATCAAAATCCTTTTCAGATAAGTACATCCTTAGAAGTCTCTGTGTGTGTCTGTGTATGTCTCTCTGTGTGTGTCCATGTGTCTGTGTGTGTGTCGGGATGGCAGGAGTGTTGGGAGATGAGCAGAGCGTAAGGGACAGGGGAGGACAAAAGGACTGTGGGAATGCAGATGAGCAATTTAGAAAAGTGAAATCTCTTGAATGCTTATTTTGCCCATATTACTAGAGTTTTAGAAACCATAATCTCTGATTATACCATAAAAAAGGAATTTAAAATAAAACTTAACAATCTCCCAAACTGTAAACTACAACAAATTGTACTGAACAAGCTTGATCAGAAAGGCAATTTAAGAACTACCAGTTCTTTGGACTTCCTGGACATGATGTCCATGGTGCACGTATCTGTAATTTTCGTACCCTCTTCAGCTACACTTTCAGATTTGTCCTTAAATGACTGAAGGGACGTTTTAAAGGGGAAAATATATATTCCTAAAAGTTCTCAATGAGGGTTAGCACATACCAGGAACCTTCCACAATTCTAGAATATATACATAAAGCAAGATAAAGGAAATAACAAAATACTGTTTCACAGTATACCCAGTAAAAAAGAAACCTGAGAAAAAATCATGGATTAGAATTTAGAAAAATTTCTGAATAAAAATAAATCCTTTGTATCAGGCAAGGGTGGGCTGAGACACAATCTGAGGAGCAAAGCTTGATACCATTTGTGTGTGGGCAGGTGCACCAGCGGGCAGAAGTCTGGCCTCTGCAACCCTCCCACTTACGGATCATGCAGCCTCACATGCTAAGTTACAGCTGGAAACAGAGATGGCTTTGTGGGTTAAAGAAAGATTTTGTGCTTTCTTGACTGACTTTGTATACAGCAGAAATCTATGGAAAGAAAAAATTCCCTGCACAGAGTTGAAGTTCTGAGCTTTCCTTTATTATCAAGTAATAAATCACTGCAGTAAATACAATTGCCTTCTCCTTTTGCCTGACCCTTCACCATCTGTCACCCCTGAAAATCTGTAGATTTCCCAGTACCTAGACACTATGTATTTTGTTCATTACGGCCTTCCCAGTGTGTTCGAGCACATTGTCTGACTTTCATAAATGTTCAAAATTATTGAATTAATGTTGAACATATTCATCTGATACTGGAATAGGGAAGATATTTTAAATCACACATTTAAAGGTTGCCCATATAAAAGATCAGAGATTCAAATTAGCTTTAAAAAAGTTCCAAAGGTAAAGGAAACAAAAGCGAAAATGAACTTTTGGGACTTCATCAAGATCAAAAGCTTCTGCACAGCAAAGGAAACAGTCAGCAAAACAAAGAGGCAACCCATGGAATGGGAGAAGATATTTGCAAATGACAGTACAGACAAAAGGTTGATATCCAGAATCTATAAAGAACTCAAATTCAACACACACAAAACAGATAATCATATCAAAAAATGGACACTTCTCCAATGAAGACATACAAATGGCTATCAGACACATGAAAATATGTTCATCATCACGAGCCATCAGGGAGATTCAAATTAAAACCACATTGAGATACCACATTACACCAGTTAGAATGGCCAAAATTAGCAAGACAGGAAACAACGTGTGTTGGAGAGGATGTGGAGAAAGAGGAATCCTCTTACACTGGTGGTGGGAATGCAAGTTGGTGCAGCCTCTTTGGAGAACAGTGTGGAGATTCCTCAAGAAATTAAAAATAGAGCTTCCCTATAACCCTGCCATTGCACTACTGGGTATTTACCCCAAAGACACAGATGCAGTGAAAAGAAGGGCCATCTGTACCCCAATGCTTATAGCAGCAATGGCCACGGTCACCAGACTGGGGAAAGAACCAAGATGCCCTTCAATGGATGAATGGATAAGGAAGATGTGGTCCATATACACTATGGAGTATTATGCCTCTATGAGAAAGAATGAATATCCAACTTTTGTATCAACATGGATGGAACTGGAAGAGATTATGCTGAGTGAAATAAGTCAAGCAGAGAGAGTCAATTATCATATGGTTTCACTTATTTGTGGAGCATAACAAATAACATGGAGGACATGGGGAGATGGAAAGGAGAAGGGAGTTGAGGGAAATTGGAAGGGGAGATGAACCGGGAGAGACTATGGACTCTGAAAAACAATCTGAGGGTTTTGAAGGGGGGGGGGTGGGAGGTTGGGGTAACCAGGTGGTGGGTATTATGGAGGGTACGTATTGCATGGAGACTGGGTGTGGTGCATAAAAAATGCATTCTCTTATGCTGAAAAATAAATAAATAAATAAACAAGCAAACAAATAAATAAGTTTCAAATTATGTGACCTATAAGGGATCACAAATTTATTTCAAATTAATCTTCAAGGTTTTAAAAGTCTAATAAAATATATAAGGAAGGAGATCACCCTCTTCAATTTCAAATCATTTCTATAAACCCTTTGTAGTTCCAAATATTGGAAATGTGAACAAGGCATTAACAGGTAATTTGTCATAAAGAAATACAAATGTCTAAAAAACATTTAAATCATTTTAACTCACTAGCAAGAAGTATGAAGTACTGACACATTGATGTGTCAGGAAATGCAAATAGAGTAGGAAATACAATTGAAAAGTTGATTACTTCAACACCTGTCAGATTGGCAAAACTTTAATATATTTAATGCTCAGTGTCAGTGAAGATGTGGCAAAGCACCTACTTTTACGCACTCCAGTAAAAACATGACTTAACACAGTCTTTCCAGGATGAATTGGAAAAATGTATGTAAAACCTAAAAAGAAAATGCACTGCTTCCCCCAGCAAGTGTTTTTAGGAATATTTTTTCACAAAGGATTTTCACCTAACACCTTTTTTTTTTTTTTTTGCCTTCCCCTAAGTATTTTATTTTAATTAACATATAATGTATTATTAGCCCTAGGGGTACAGGTCTGTGAACCACCATCACCCAACACTTTTAAAATTGATAATGGATAATTGTGAAACATCTCAAAGTCAAAGAATAAGCATTAGTCAAATAAATGATAGAGTATTTACAAAATGCAATTTTTATAGCCACGATACTGCTCAATATTTAGTGCCAGGGGAATGGACAAGTATACTTGTTATTTGGGAAGCAGTGTGGTACTGGGTGTATGAATGATGCTTTCCACAATATTAGCAGCAATAACTCTGAAGTTTGGGATTAGGAGCATGCTTTTTCCTTATCATTCATGCCTAACTATTCACATTTTTCATGTAGAAAATATGATAATGAAACTTTTTTTATCATCTTGGAATTTGGAACGTGAAATTTATTTAAAATGATTCCAGCTTATAGATAAACCGAGAGGTTAAGGCAGTCGGCCAGAGTCACATAGCTGTGATTTAGCTTCTGAGCTCTTAACCACTGTATTCTACTGCTCATCTGATAGGGATATAAAGAAGATTGCATGAGCAATTAAGTATGTGATGCCTATTGCTGTGCCTGCACAAAGCAGAAATTTGACTAAGCATAGCAAGTAATTGTGACAGTAGCAAGTATTATCAAAAGAGCTTCCCAATGTCTGCTTGTGGGCTGTTAATATAATGATTGTGGCTCTCCTAGCTCAGTCTTCATATTTAGATTTTTTTTAATCTTCAGCAAATCAACCACATTTCTAAATATTTAGATAGTCATTATTCAAAACTTAAAATTTTGAAGGCTTAATTTATTTTTTTAAAATATTTTATTTATTTAGAGAGAGTGTGTGTGAGGGGGACGAGGAAAATGAAGAGGGAGAGGGAGAGAATCTTAAGCAGACTCCAAGCTGAGGGGTGGAGCCTGTCCCAGGGCTCGATCTCCCAATCCTGAGATTATGACCTGAACTGAAATCAAGAGTCTGATGCTTAACCAACTGAGCCACCCAGATGCCCCTAAAAGAGTATTTTAAATTCTAGCTAGCTTTCTTAATAACAAAACTATTCCAACCTTTATTTCTGACAATGGTCAATAGGATTATGCCAGAAAAGTAATTCTCATGCTATATATTTCATCAATTTTATATTTCATTAATCATTTGGAGCATTGAATATCTTATCTCTTTTCTTTTCTAATATGTCCCTACTGACCATGCCTGGTTCAAGGGACCAATGTTGCAGACAAATCGTGTTACAGCAGGAATGAAGGTGGGTCAAAGTATGGGTACTGTCGCAAAGTGGATGACACACCCATTCCCTGCAAATCAACGTAAGTGGCCTTGTTGTTCGAACCTTCCTGCCGCATAGACTAGAGAAATCATTCACTTCCAGACACATGTTCTGATTTATTCCAGTTAAAGCAAAAGTTAATCTGGACATCATTCATTTGATAAGCATTCACTGGGTGATGATTATGTGCTGTGTTTTAGACTAGGCACTAAGTTAAAATACAAATAAGAAAGAATTCTTTTTTCCAGTGCCTCATGATGGGTGCTTTGGATGACACATACAGTCGTTTTGAAATAAAGGGAATATGTGGATGGAATGTGCAGCAGTGAATGGGCATGTCTGGAAGTCTATACATGGATTTTCCAATATAACTTAGGAGCTTTTCCATCTAGGTGTTTCATTATGGTTCTAGGAGTGTAAATATTTATCTACTCAGAGGAAAAACCAATACAATGCTCATTTGGTTTTATTTAAGGTTGCCATGGCATTATCTAAGAAAAAACACAGTAAGAGAAAAGATGGACAATTCATCTGGAGAATTTGTTTTCCTTTTTGTATTGATATTCTGTAAAATAAATTTCTTCAATATCATAAGCAATGGACTTGAGATCTTTGGATAAGGTTTTTTTTGATTCTATAATTTCAAGATGACTTGTAAAATTCAAATTATAATGGATTAAACTGAGTATCTTCTCCAAATTTCACACATACTAAATAATGTGGAATAAGAAACTGAATAAGATTAATTTTTCTCAAAGTTTTTCTGTTAAACAGTGATTTTTCCAGATGATAAATATTACCAAGCTATATTTCAGACAGAGAGTCTTCCTTTGGAGAGTCTGAGCCTAAAAGATAAAAATATTCCATGGTCTCTCCTTTATAAGAAATCAGGGAAGATTCAAAAGGGAAAATAATTTTGTAAAAAGCAATGCATATGTTTTCTGGGAACCAATATGTAGTCCGAGCGGCAGCGAGCAGGAAAGAGAGTAAGGTGGTTCCCCTTCTCTCTGTAGCAGGTGCACACATTGTCCTGAATGACTGTATGATCCCTGGATCATTCCTCCAACTAGAGGCACAAACATATCATTCTTTCCACAGGCTAACCTCCTAGTCACTTCTGAATAGTCATCGGTTGTAGTGGAGAGAGGACCTGAAATTCTCTGTGCTCTAGGCCCTCCTTATAAAAGCTCTACCTAAGTGACTCAAGAAAAATGCCTCTTCAAGTTTGGAGAGAATGTGTGCCTTTCTCTACTCCTCTGTCATATTTGCTAACAGTTGCCAGAAATATCAGGAGAATCTTATTCTGTACCTCTCAGAGGAGTTTTTCACAGACTTCCTCAGAATTCTGCATAAAGTGATTGACTCCAATTTTATTGGATCTTTTTTCACCGGCAGTGAATGAATGGCTTTACTAAGTGCTGAGCTGTTTCATCATTATTTGCAAGGAGACAGTTCTTTCAGGAACCCCAAATGATGTCTTCGAGTGTCACCCAAGGCTCAGCCTTATGTAGACACAGCTATAGTTGGGAGACTTAATATGCTGCAATTCATGAAAATAAAGTAACTTTAGTTGAAACAAAATAGAAATATCCACGTGTCCTCCATGATGTTAAAAGTTTTTCCTCTTTATAGCTCAAACATGACCTTCATTTCCAGGTGTTTCTCTTGGTCTGTCATGGCTTCTGCAGTGGCAGCCATTGCATTCCAATGAGACAAAAAGAGAAAAAAGTAAAGAGCAGGACATACTCCTTCATGTAATACCCCCTTCAAGAATTTACACATAAGATTCTGCTTCCTCCCTATTGGCCAGAACTTAGGCAATTGACCAAAATTAGCTGCCTAGGAATCTGAGAAATGTGGGTTTTGCTTTTAAGCAACAATGTGCCTTGTTAATGTTTGGTGGCTCTATTACAGAAGAATAAAGGGAAATTTCACATAAAGAGAGAATATGATGAGTTAAATATTGATGGCCTGGGAGGTGATTTAGAACTGCAGAGAACTGCAGTTAGGATCCTGGTATTTCAACTGCAACAAATTTGACTTTTCCTCAGTGATGCCATGTGTGGGAAGTTGTTCTGTCAAGGTGGGTCAGATACTTTGCCTTGGAGAGGACATATTATAACTTTCCTGACATGTAAAACATTTGAACCTGAAGACAGCAGTCAAGAAGTAGCCATGGTAGCCAATGGAACCAAGTGTGGAAACAAGAAGGTAAGTTGAAAATGTAGATTTTAATCAAAGTGTTCTTTTGTCTTGTTTTTTGTTTTGTTTTGTTTTGTTTGTTTGCTTCTCAAGGACTCTTTATGTTTTATGGGGCACAGTTTTCAAAGCAATACTTAGCACCACTCATTTATGCATGTGTCCACTCATCCCTTCAATATTGTTTTATAGGTAACTATTATGTGCTTAAGTACTGGGTTATTAAAACTTGGTATATTGTATTGCCCCAAATCAGTAGGTTCTCAATAAATGATAACTCCCTTGAAAATAATAATTAAGAGAATAATAACAATACTATTTATTTTTACATAAATGATAGGTACTGCAATATTGAAGATGATGTGATATTAACATGTTCTCCATAATATTTTTGTTTGGAATGGGTGCTTTGTATCATATGCAATGCTTAGCTCAGTGATAAGTATCAGTCTCAGGCATGGACTGAAGAGGTGGATTAAGGGAATGACTCAGGAGGAATAAAGTGAAGTAAGGAAATATTCTTTAGAGGACTTTCCAAAAATTTTTTAACACAAATTATCTAGCTTCATCTTCTTATTTCCAAAAGAATGTTGTGATTTCCCTAATAAAAGGGCAACAATCATGGCTAATAATAGAAGACTAAATTCCAAAGAGTCAGCAATTTGCAGAGCTGAAGCCATTAGGTATTGATGTCAGCTTGATGCTTTTCACATCACTTTCAGGTTTGCATTAATGCAGAATGTATAGATATTGAAAGAGCCTACAAATCAACCAATTGCTCCTCCAAGTGCAAAGGACATGCTGTAAGTTTTGACAATGCTTCCCCAATCTTGCTGAATCTTTTGTAATTTTAGATCAGTTTTGATGATGCTGAATTAATGTTTCAGCATTAAATTAAAATTATTAAGTTTGCCTTAATGCTCAGTAGTTTGGTTCAGTGAAAAGAATTTCTTCTAAGAACTTGGTATTGACATCCCTACGATGGATTCATACATTATGTAGATAGCTGAAAGGCTACAGAGTAAGGGTTAGCTTCTGATGAATAGGGCCCCTGGGTTGGTGGTCAGTCAGCCCAGTGTGGAAACTAGTAAGATCTTGTCTTCTCCAGGTGTGTGACCATGATCTCCAGTGTCAGTGTAAAGAAGGATGGGCCCCTCCTGATTGTGATGACTCTTCAGTGGTCTTCCGTAGGTAACATTACATGTCTAGCCTGAAAAAATTGCTCTTCTAAGCTTTTATTTCATATTACATTAGATTTCATTGCCTTTTCTCTATCCTCTTGGAATTCTTGTTCATTCCATAAATATTTAATCTGCAATATTAATCTTCAAGTTCTCTAATAGTTTTTTGTTTTTGAAGCATATTTTCCACATCCTTATGCTTTTACTATACATACAAAAAATTTCTTCAAATTTTATATTTGCAATCTTTATTTTAATTTCCCCAATTTTTTTCTTTTATGATTGTTCTATTTTTGTAGCAACTTTGACTTAATGTATAGATATAATATCCTCATAGAACTCTCTAAGAACACAACTTAGATTATTTTTGTAGGTTCAGTTCTGTTCTTTGAATCATTTCTATTTCTTTTTTTATTTTTTAAAGATTTTATTTATTTGACAGACAGAGATCGCAAGTAGGCAGAGAGGCAAGCAGAGGGAGAGAGAGGAGGCAGCAGGCTCCCTGCTGAGCAGAGAGCCCGATGCGGGGTTCAATCCCAGAACCCTGAGATCATGACCTGAGCCAAAGGCAGAGGCTTAACCCACTGAACCACCCAGGCGCCCCTCATCTCTATGTCTTTTGAGTTTGATTTCTTTTTCACCCTGTCTCTTATTTGCTTTTTCTCTTCAGGGTATGGGGCCTTAGTTGAAGGTGAGATAGGTTGACTTCAATCGGTTTTCAAGGGGGTTTTTTGCATGTTTGTGTGCTTGTTATACCAACCAATACTTCTCCAGATGGGAGATCCGGCAGTGAGCTCTATCAGTAGAAAGACCTCCCTCCAGGCCCTCAGGGCGGAAAGCAGCCAGGGTGGGGATCCTCATCCCCAGTCACTATGGTGAGGAGTACTTTGACCAGACAAGAGCTCCTCATAGCATTTATATCCTGAGAGAACTACTTTCTCTCCGCACTCTTTCCTTGATCCTCTCTTCTGTTTCATCTCCTGTGGGTATCTGCAGTTAGCCTCTGTTCTGCTTCTCAGGCCCTTGCATCCCCTTGCTTCTAGATAGCAGTTCTTGGGTCTTTGTCTTCGCTCTTGTTCTATGTACACAAGGGATGTGGATGGGGATGTAGATGGGGACACACCTGACCAAACCATCTGTCTCCAGTTCAGATTCTCTGTTGGCTTCCCAAGAAAGAATAGTACTTGCTTCTGATGTTTGGACTATTTTTAAAAATATATATTATTTATTTTTTTTTAGATGGGGGAGGGGCAGAGGGAAATGTAGAGAATTTCAATCAGACTCTATGCTGAATGCGGGCTTGAGGCAGAGCTCAGTTTTACAATCCTGAGATCATGACCAAAGCCAAAATCAAGAGTCAGACGCTTAACTGACTGAGCAACTCAGGCTCCCCTGGGCTATTTTTTGTTTGGTTGGTTTTTGTTTTTAAGATTTTATTTTAATTCCAGTTAGATAATATATAGCATAATATTGATTTCAGGTGTACAGTATGGTGATTCAACACTTCGATACAACACCTTTTTTTTTTTTTTTAAATGTGATGGACTTGTGGGAGGGTATGTGTTGTGGTGAACTCTGTGTATTATGTAAGACTGGTGAATTACAGACATGTACCCCTGAAACAAATATTACATTATATGCCAATAATAATAAAAAATTCTTGGTTCTTTGCTAGACTTCCCAAGAAAGAATAGCATTTACTTCTGACATTGGATTATAATTTAATGTTTCTGTCTGACTATATCCCTTTACTTACTTTCTGAAATTTCTGAAAATTCTTTATGAGTTTTTTCTAGTGCTCTATGATTTTATTATGTATATATTTAAATATTAAATATGTTATTACATGTATATAGACAGGCACATATATGCACATATTCTATTTAGGATGTGTCCTCTGATATTTGGATATGGTAGGGTAATAGACACAGAAACATCAATCTTTAATTAGAAAATTATTTAATGGTTTCAACACTCACTAAAAATGCTTTTAAACTATGGCTTACCTCTTCGTAAATTCTATTTTATTTATCTCTTGATTTGGTAAATCACTTCTATTAGTCATTTCTTCTTTCTTCTTGCATGAAACTTTCTATGTTGCATTTACAAGAATTTATTTCCTTTGCTAAATAGAAAACATGAATAGGTTGGATTGGACTAGATTTTTTTGACTCAGAGTTTTAATTTCATGACTCTCTCGAGAAGTGGATCTTGATATTTAATGTTCAAAAACTGAGGCTACCCTGATTTTGCTTCTTGTTGTTGTGAAATAACCCTTTAAAAATCATTAGTTTGTTTTCCCTTAAATGTTTTTAGAATTGCTACTTAATGAAAATACCATTTTGCCATGCCTGTGTGTTGTTTGCTTTTAATTATTTTGATTGTTACCCAGTGAAGGCTTTCAAATTGAGGGCTTGATTCTGTATTCAGTACAAGGAATGTTTCTGTTATTACAGATTTGAAAACGGATTCTGTTCCATTTCCTTGATTTCTTTTTTTTTCTTTTCAGGTATTTATTTATTTTTAAATCTTTTTAAAATTTCTTTTCAGCATAAGAGAATTCATTGCTTTTGCACCACACTCAGTGCTCCATGCAATACATGCCCTCCTTAAAACCCACCACCTGACTTCCCCAACCTTCCACCCCCCCGCCCCTTCAAAACCCTCAGGTTGTTTTTCAGAGTCCATAGTCTTTCATGGTTCATCTCCCCTTCCAATTTCCCTCAACTCCCTTCTCCTTTCCATCTCCCCATGTCCTCCATGTTATTTGTTATGCTCCACAAATAAGTGAAACCATATGATAATTGACTCTCTCTGCTTGACTTATTTCACTCAGCATAATCTCTTCCAGTTCCATCCATGTTGATACAAAAGTTGGATATTCATTCTTTCTCATAGAGGCATAATACTCCATAGTGTATATGGACCACATCTTCCTTATCCATTCATCCATTGAAGGGCATCTTGGTTCTTTCCACAGTCTGGTGACCGTGGCCATTGCTGCTATAAACATTGGGGTACAGATGGCCCTTGTTTTCACTGCATCTGTGTCTTTGGGGTAAATACCCAGTAGTGCAATGGCAGGGTCATAGGGAAGCTCTATTTTTAATTTCTTGAGGAATCTCCACACTGTTCTCCAAAGAGGCTGCACCAACTTGCATTCCCATCAACAGTGTAAGAGGGTTCCCCTTTCTCCATATCCTCTCCAACACACGTTGTTTCCTGTCTTGCTAATTTTGGCCATTCTAACTGGTGTAATGTGGTATCTCAATGTGGTTTTAATTTGAATCTCCCTGATGGCTCGTGATGATGAACATATTTTCATGTGTCTGAAAGCCATTTGTATGTCTTCATTGGAGAAGTGTCCATTTTTTGATATGATTATCTGTTTTGTGTGTGTTGAATTTGAGTTCTTTATAGATCCTGGATATCAACCTTTTGTCTGTACTGTCTCAACTCAACACTTCCCTGTTTTCTAATTCAGAAATATAAATTATCTGTATCAAACATCTTAACTGTGTGACCTTCCTGTTATCCTTTTTTGTCATTCTCTATCCCCTGTTATTTTGGGGAAAGTCTTTCAAACTTATTTTGTGTATCATAGAGTGAATTGTTCACAATGTCAACACTCCTATTTATTAGTTATAATGACATTCTAAAATGGTAAATGGCATTTTTGTGTTTCTTTAAACATCTTCCATACCACTTTGTTGTCTTCTCTTATTTTGCATCTTCTTTAAATAGATTTATTTTCATTTTATTGAGAGTACTAAGCAGATGCCACCCTAAATTTACTTTGATTCTTTATAAATTTTTTTTTAAATTTCTTTTCTGTGTTCCTTATAACTTTTTTTGAAAGCATATATTCTTTTTTTTTAACATAATTTTTTATTTTTTATAAACATATATTTTTATCCCCAGGGGTACAGGTCTGTGAATCACCAGGTTTACACACTTCACAGCACTCACCAAAACATATACCCTCCCCAATGTCCATAATACCACCCCCTTCTCCCAAACCCCCTCCCCCCAACAACCCTCAGTTTGTTTTGTGAGATTAAGAGTCACTTATGGTTTGTCTCCCTCCCAATCCCATCTTATTTCATTTATTCTTCTCGTACCCACTTAAGCCCCCATGTTGCATCACCACTTCCTCATATCAGGGAGATCATATGATAGTTGTCTTTCTCCCATTGACTTATTTCGCTAAGCATGATACACTCTAGTTCCATCCATGTTGTCGCAAATGGCAAGATTTCATTTCTTTTGATGGCTGCATAGTATTCCATTGTGTATATATACCACATCTTCTTGATCCATTCATCTGTTGATGGACATCTAGGTTCTTTCCATACTTTGGCTATTGTGGACATTGCTGCTATAAACATTCGAGTACACGTGCCCCTTTGGATCACTACGTTTGTATCTTTAGGGTAAATGCCCAATAGTGCAATTGCTGGGTCATAGGGAAGTTCTATTTTCAACATTTTGAGGAACATCCATGCTGTTTTCCAGAGAGGTTGCACCAGCTTGCATTCCCACCAACAGTGTAGGAGGGTTCCCCTTTCTCCGCATCCTCGCCAGCATCTGTCATTTCCTGACTTGTTGATTTTAGCCATTCTGACTGGTGTGAGGTGATATCGCATTGTGGTTTTGATTTGTATTTCCCTGATGCCGAGTGATATGGAGCACTTTTTCATGTGTCTGTTGGCCATCTGGATGTCTTCTTTGCAGAAATGTCTGTTCATGTCCTCTGCCCATTTCTTGATTGGATTATTTGTTCTTTGGGTGTTGAGTTTGCTAAGTTCTTTATAGATTCTGGACACTAGTCCTTTATCTGATATGTCGTTTGCAAATATCTTCTCCCATTCTGTCAGTTGTCTTTTGATTTTGTGAACTGTTTCCTTTGCTGTGCAAAAGCTTTTGATCTTGATGAAATCCCAATAGTTCATTTTTGCCCTTGCTTCCCTTGCCTTTTGCGTTGTTCCTAGGAAGATGTTGCTGCGGCGGAGGTCAAAGAGGTTGCTGCCTGTGTTCTCCTCAAGGATTTTGATGGATTCCTTTCGCACATTGAGGTCCTTCATCCATTTTGAGTCTATTTTCGTGTGTGGTGTAAGGAAATGGTCCAATTTCATTTTTCTGCATGTGGCTGTCCAATTTTCCCAGCACCATTTATTGAAGAGGCTGTCTTTTTTCCATTGGACATTCTTTCCTGCTTTGTCGAAGATTAGTTGACCATAGAGTTGAGAGTCTATTTCTGGGCTCTCTATTCTGTTCCATTGATCTATGGGTCTGTTTTTGTGCCAGTACCATGCTGTCTTGATGATGACAGCTTTGTAATAGAGCTTGAAGTCCGGGATTGTAATGCCACCAACGTTGGCTTTCTTTTTCAATATCCCTTTAGCTATTCGAGGTCTTTTCTGGTTCCATATAAATTTTAGAATTATTTGTTCCATTTCTTTGAAAAAGATGGATGGTACTTTGATAGGAATTGCATTAAATGTTTAGATTGCTTTAGGTAGCATAGACATTTTCATAATATTTATTCTTCCAATCCAGGAGCATGGAACATTTTTCCATTTCTTTGTGTCTTCCTCAATTTCTTTCATGAGTACTTTATAGTTTTCTGAGTATAGATTCTGTGTCTCTTTGGTTAGGTTTATTCCTAGGTATCTTATGGTTTTGGGTGCAATTGTAAATGGGATGGACTCCTTAATTTCCCTTTCTTCTGTCTTGCTGTTGGTGTAGAGAAATGCAACTGATTTCTGTGCATTGATTTTATATCCTGACACTTTACTGAATTCCTGTATAAGTTCTAGCAGTTTTGGAGTGGAGTCTTTTGGGTTTTCCACATATAGTATCATATCATCTGCGAAGAGTGATAATTTGACTTCTTTGCCGATTTGGATGCCTTTAATTTCCTTTTGTTGTCTGATTGCTGAGGCTAGGACCTCTAGTACGATGTTGAATAGCAGTGGTGATAATGGACATCCCTGCCGTGTTCCTGACCTTAGTGGAGAAGCTTTCAGTTTTTCTCCATTGAGAATGATATTTGCGGTGGGTTTTTCATAGATGGCTTTGATGATATTGAGGTATGTGCCCTCTATCCCTACACTTTGAAGAGTTTTGATCAGGAAGGGATGCTGTACTTTGTCAAATGCTTTTTCAGCATCTATTGAGAGTATCATATGGTTCTTGTTCTTTCTTTTATTGATGTGTTGTATCACATTAATTGACTTGTGGATGTTGAACCAACCTTGCAGCCCTGGAATAAATCCCACTTGGTCATGGTGAATAATATTTTTAATGTACTGTTGAATCCTATTGGCTAGTATTTTGTTGAGTATTTTCGCATCTGTGTTCATCAAGGATATTGGCCTATAGCTCTCTTTTTTGGTGGGATCCTTGTCTGGTTTTGGGATCAAGGTGATGCTGGCCTCATAAAATGAGTTTGGAAGTTTTCCTTCCATTTCTATTTTTTGGAACAATTTTAGGAGAATAGGAATTAGTTCTTCTTTAAATGTTTGGTAGAATTCCCCCGGGAAGCCGTCTGGCCCTGGGCTTTTGTTTGTTTGGAGATTTTTAATGACTGTTTCAATCTCCTTACTGGTTATGGGTCTGTTCAGGCTTTCTATTTCTTCCTGGTTCAGTTGTGGTTGTTTATATTTTTCTAGGAATGCATCCATTTCTTCCAGATTGTCAAATTTATTGCCGTAGAGTTGCTCATAGTATATTCTTATAATAGTTTGTATTTCTTTGGTGTTAGTTGTGATCTCTCCTCTTTCATTCATGATTTTATTTATTTGGGTCCGTTCTCTTTTCTTTTTGATAAGTTTGGCCAGGGGTTTATCAATTTTATTAATTCTTTCAAAGAACCAGCTCCTACTTTCGTTGATTTGTTCTATTGTTTTTTTGGTTTCTATTTCATTGATTTCTGCTCTGATGTTTATGATTTCTCTTCTCCTGCTAGGCTTAGGGTTTCTTTCTTGTTCTTTCTCCAGCTCCTTTAGGTGTAGGGTTAGATTGTGTACCTGAGACCTTTCTTGTTTCTTGAGAAAGGCTTGTACCGCTATATATTTTCCTCTCAGGACTGCCTTTGTTGTGTCCCACAGATTTTGAACCGTTGTATTTTCATTATCATTTGTTTCCATGATTTTTTTCAATTCTTCTTTAATTTCCCGGTTGACCCATTCATTCTTTAGAAGGATACTGTTTAGTCTCCATGTATTTTGGTTCTTTTCAAACTTCCTTTTGTGGTTGAGTTCTAGCTTTAGAGCATTGTGGTCTGAAAGTATGCAGGGAATGATCCCAATCTTTTGATACCGGTTGAGTCCTGATTTAGGACCGAGGATGTGATCTATTCTGGAGAATGTTCCATGTGCACTAGAGAAGAATGTGTATTCTGTTGCTTTGGGATGAAATGTTCTGAATATATCTGTAATGTCCATCTGGTCCAGTGTGTCGTTTAAGGCCTTTATTTCCTTGCTGATCTTTTGCTTGGATGATCTGTCCATTTCAGTGAGGGGAGTGTTAAAGTCCCCTACTATTATTGTATTATTGTTGATGTGTTTCTTTGATTTTGTTATTAATTGGTTTATATAGTTGGCTGCTCCCATGTTGGGGGCATAGATATTTAAAATTGTTAAATCTTCTTGTTGGACAGACCCTTTGAGTATGATATAGTGTCCTTCCTCATCTCTTATTATAGTCTTTGGCTTAAAATCTAATTGATCTGATATAAGGATTGCCACTCCTGCTTTCTTCTGATGTCCATTAGCATGGTAAATTCTTTTCCACCCCCTCACTTTAAATCTGGATGTGTCTTCGGGTTTAAAATGAGTTTCTTGGAGGCAACATATAGATGGGTTTTGTTTTTTTATCCATTCTGATACCCTGTGTCTTTTGACAGGGGCATTTAGCCCATTAACATTCAGGGTAACTATTGAGAGATATGAATTTAGTGCCATTGTTTTGCCTGTAAGGTGACTTTTACTGTATATGGTCTCTGTTCCTTTCTGATCTACCACTTGTAGGCTCTCTCTTTGCTTAGAGGACCCCTTTCAAGATTTCCTGTAGAGCTGGTTTGGTGTTTGCAAATTCTTTCAGTTGTTGTTTGTCCTGAAAGCTTTTAATCTCTCCTTCTATTTTCAATGATAGCCTAGCTGGATATAGTATTCTGGGCTGCATGTTTTTCTCATTTAGTGCTCTGAAAATATCATGCCAGCTCTTTCTGGCCTGCCAGGTCTCTGTGGATAAGTCAGCTGCCAATCTAATATTTTTACCATTGTATGTTACAGACTTCTTTTCCTGGGCTGCTTTCAGGATTTTCTCTTTGTCACTGAGACTTGTAAATTTTACTATTAGGTGACGGGGTGTGGGCCTATTCTTATTGATTTTGAGGGGTGTTCTCTGAACCTCCTGAATTTTGATGCTCGTTCCCTTTGCCATATTGGGGAAATTCTCCCCAATAATTCTTTCTAGTATACCTTCTGCTCCCCTCTCTCTTTCTTCTTCTTCTGGAATCCCAATTATTCTAATGTTGTTTCGTCTTATGGTGTCACTTATCTCTCGAATTCTCCCCTCGTGGTCCAGTAGCTGTTTGTCCCTCTTTTGCTCAGCTTCTTTATTCTCTGTCATTTGGTCTTCTATATCACTAATTCTTTCTTCTGCCTCATTTATCCTAGCAGTGAGAGCCTCCATTTTTGATTGCACCTCATTAATAGCTTTTTTTTATTTCAACTTGGTTAGATTTTAGTTCTTTTATTTCTCCAGAAAGGGCTTTTATATCTCTTGAGAGGGTTTCTCTAATATCTTCCATGCCTTTTTCGAGCCCAGCTAGAACCTTGAGAATTGTCATTCTGAAGTCTAGATCTGACATATTACCAATGTCTGTATTGATTAGGTCCCTAGCCTTCGGTACTGCCTCTTGTTCTTTTTTTTGTGTTGAATTTTTCCGTCTTGTCATTTTGTCCAGAGAAGAGTATATGAGGGGGCAAGTAAAATACTAAAAGGGTGGCAACAACCCCAGGAAAATATGCTTTAACTAAATTAGAAGAGATCCCAAATCGTGAGGGGGGAGAAAGGGGATAAAAAGAGGTTCAAAAAGGAAGAAAGAAAAAAAAGAAAAAAAAAAAAAGAAAAGAATTTAAAAAAAAAAGAAAACACCTAAGAAAAATATAAAAAAGAAAAAATATATGTATTAGATAAACTCGTAAAAAATCGTTAAAAAAGAAAAAGGTAACAGTTAAAAAAAAAATTTTACCCGAAGGCGAGAAAAAAAAACAAAAAATGAAAAAGAAAAAAATTAAATTAACCGCAAGACTAAAAAAAAATCACAGGGCAAAAGCCATGAGTTCCGTGCTTTGCTTTCTCCTCCTCTAGAATTCTGCTGCTCTCCTTGGTATTGAAACCGCACTCTTTGGTAGGTGAACTTGGTCTCGGCTGGATTTCTTGTTGATCTTCTGGGGGAGGGGCCTGTTGTAGTGATTCTCAAGTGTCTTTGCCCCAGGCGGAATTGCACCGCCCTTACCCGGGGCCGGGGTGAGTAATCAGCTTGGGTTTGCTTTCAGGAGCTTTTGTTCCCTAAGCGCTTTCTGTAGAGTTCCGGAGGACGGGAATACAAATGGCGGCCTCCTGGTCTCCGGCCCGGAGGATCCGAGAGCCCAGGGCCGCACTCCTCAGTGCACGCTCAGAGAACCGCGCCCAGTTACTCCCGTCTGCCTGACCTCCGGCCGCGCTCCGAGCTCACCGAGCCTGCGACCGTTTCAAGGTCACCCCGAGCTGCGAGCTTACTGTCGGCTCTGTCTCTGTAGCCGGCTTTCCCGTTCCAATGCCCGCAAGCTCTGCGACACTCAGACACCCCCGATCCTTCTGTGACCCTGCGGGACCTGAGGCCACGCTGACCCCGTGTGGGCTTCGCCCCGTTTTAGCCTCTGGAGCGATGTCCCTCAGCGGAACAGACTTTTAAAAGTCCTGATTTTGTGCGCGGTTGCTCCGCCGCTTGCCGGGAGCCGGCCCCTCCCCCCGGGGTCTATCTTCCCGTCGCTTTGGATTCACTTCTCCGCCGGTCCTACCTTTCAGAAAGTGGTTGTTTTCTGTTTCCAGAATTGCTGTTCTTCTTCTCTTCGATCTGCCGATGGATTTTCAGGTGTTTGCAATCTTTAGATAAGCTATCTAGCTGATCTCCGGCTAGCTGAAGTAGTCTCGGCCTGCTACTTCTCCGCCATCTTGACTCCTCCCCCGAAAGCATATATTCTATATCTATTCTATATCCACATAGTACTTTAAACCTAATCTAATCTTTTAATATTTTTTATGCTTTTTCTCCCTTAATTACTTATCATCCAATAAAGAAGAATCGATTTCATTGCAAATTGTTAAAGTGTTTATTGTAAACTTTAAATCAAAGGACTGGTGATGGAAATATGCATTATGTGACATCAAATTTATATCTCGAGGGAATCAAGGAGGTGATTGGAGTTGTTCAAGATACAGATAGGGGACGCTTTTCCTCTTAATCACTTATTCTAGTCATTAAAATACTGTGTCAAATTCAACTTCATCCATCAGGATTTCTTTTGGTTGTGGAACACTGTGGGTAGTGTGATTCCATTTCTGGCACTACTTCTGACCCAGTCATCCAGGAAAGCCTCCACCAGGCTGGGAAAAATCCTCTAATGTAGGAAGGTGTCCTGTCACCAAAAGGACAGATTGCAATGCATACTCTTCATGAAATCCAGGCTTCTAATCAAAACTTGGATGAGAAAAATTACATTTCTATTTTCATTAAACTCTATCTAAAATTTAGAATGTTCTACAATTAACAGAGATGTAAGAAAACAAACCACAGTGATATTAGTTATCATGGCTGTGTCACCAATAGAAATTACACATCTTTACATCACATTGCAGTTGCTACATAAATCCCTCAATATCCTATATATATGTTTCTAGTTTGAGATTTTGGTGGCTATTAATCCATTGTTGGGTCTTGTAATTTAGGGTTTAAAAAAGAAGCATATATGTATCTATATCATCAATAAATTTTTAAAATTTGACAACTATATCTTAACATAATTGGCTTTTTTTTAGTCCTAATCATTTATTAATGAATTTAAAAACATTCAGAGAAAGGGTTTATAGGCTTTCTCAGATTTCCAAAATGATCTCTGGCACATATAAGGTTAAGTTCCCTGCTCTTTAGTATGCCATACATAACCATGGGCTTGCAAGCTTCCTTGATTAAAACCATCTTTTTTGTAAAATTTATACAGAAAAACATATAAATAGATATATTACATGTATTATTTGTTTACATTTATAATATATATTCATATATGTGTGTGTAGTATATATGCATATACTATATATATATAGTTATAGTTATAGTTATAGTTTTATAGTTATAAAATGAGCATATAAGCATTCATACACTACAGTCTGGGCCAAAAAACAGAGCATAGCTAGCAGCCCAGGCATCTTATCCCTTGGCTCCACTCGTGTCCTAATGTCCTCTCTCTCTCTAAGGGTTAATCATTAATGTGTCTTTTATTATAAACATTTTGTTACTTTTCTTCATGGTCTTCCTTTCCAAATAAACATTCTTAAGCAGTATGCTCTGTCTTTAAACTATATGTGTGTGTATGTATATGTATGTATGTGTATAACATATATATTACATATAAAATATATAAACTATTGGTACTCATAGTCTTCTTTCCTCCATATCATGTTTTCAAGATTATCCATATTCCTATTTATAGCTAGAATTAGTTTATTTTTGCTATTGTGCATAATATCACAATTTTGTCATGTTTTGGTGTAATATTTTATTACGGTTTTGTATTATATATATGACATTTTCCTTTTTTTAACTGCTTTTATAGATTTTTCAGGGCAATTTTGAGAAAAAGTTTCTATAGATATTGTCATTCAACTCTAATTTAACTAGATCATACTGTTATGGAATATGTTATGGAATATATGTTATTGGAAACAAACTGTTTCCAGACTGGCTGTACAAATTCACACTCCTAGCAGCAGTGAATACCAGTTCCTATGGCTATACAACCTTTCAGCCATTTGACACTTGGAGACAGCAAATTTTATTCCTTCTGGTAGGTCAGTAGTGGTAGCACACTGGGGGTTTAATTTGCATTCTTTTTAAAAAAGATTTTATTTATTTGTTTACCAGAAAGAGACCTAGAGAGAGAAAGAGAAAGCAAGAGCACAAGAGGAGGTAGGAGCAGCAGCAGGCAGAGGAGCAGGCTCCCCGCTGAGCAGGGAGCATGATGTGGGATTTGATCCCAGGACCATGGATCATGACCTGAGCTGAAGGCAGATGCTTAACCCACTGAGCCACCCAGGTGTTCCTTAATTTACTTTTTATATCTAATATTGCTAATAATAATTATAATAAAGGAATCTTTCCTTATTTGGGGGCCACTTGGATTTTCTTTTCTGTGAAGCATTTGTTCAATCCCTTTTGTTTGTATTTCTATTGAGTTTTTCCCCCGCCCCTTCATTAACTTATATATGTTTTAATATATTTTTGATATAAGCTATTTTCAGTTACACATGTTGAAAGAACTTCCTTCCTGTGTTTTCTCACTCTCTTTGTGGTGCCATGTGATTAATGGAAGATTCTAAATTCCATGTAGTCAATTTTTTAATCATTTTCTTGATTTTTTTTTCTTTTGTGTGTCCTTTCCTAAGGAAATATTCCCTGCCCTGAAGTTATGAATATACATCTGTATATTGTCTTCTAAAAAGCATTATTATATTAGTTTTTCAAATTTAAGTCTATAATCTATCTGAAAGTCTTTTGTCTATGATGCAAATGTTTAATTTCATTTTCATCCCAGATAGATGCCCAGTTGTCACATCATCATTCATACAATAGATCATCCTTCCCAAATGCTCTCCAGGGCCATTTACCTGATACAGCAAATGTTTGCACATGTGTCTTTTTGGGATATCTGTTCTTTTCTTGTGGTCCTATTTGAATGTCCTTTGTGCCAATATGACACTTGTTTTAACTGTGTCTTTAAAGCAGTTTTGATATAGGCTGTCCTTTAATTGTGTTCTTCTTTAAGAATGACTTGGTTTTTTGTACTTTTATGTTTATCTTATAATTAGATTCTCAACTTATACACATAATTCTTGTGGGGACTGACATTTTAACATAAATCGCATCTATGATCTACTTGTGAGAATGAACATATATAAAAAAAAAAAATTGAATTCCTGGGGCATCTGGGTGTCTTAGGTAGTGAAGCGTTTAACTTGATTTCAGCTCAGGTCATGATCTCAGGGTCGTGAGATGGAGTCCTGTGTTGGGCTCTGCACTATTCACAGAGTCTGCTTGAGATTCTTTCTCTCTCTGTCTCTCCCTCTGCTCCTCCCCCTGCCTGCTCTCTTTGTCAAATAAATATATCTTTTTAAAAAAATATTGATTTCCCTCTCTCTTTTTATCTTTTGTAGATAAAACATCTTTTTATCTTTTATAGATATGTTTTATCTTTTTAAGATAAAATCTTTAAAAAAAAAAAAAAAAAAAGGATGCCTTGGTGGCTCAGTTGGTTAAGCCTCTGCCTTCCGCTCAGGTCATGATCTCAGGGTCCTGGGATTGAGCCCCACATCAGGCTCCTTGCTCAGCCAAGAGATTGCTTCTCCCCCTGCCTGCTGTTCCCCCTTCTTGTGCTCTCTCTCTCTGACAAATAGATAAAAGCTTAAAAATAAATAAATAAAATAAGATAAATATTGATTTCCTAATCATTGACATGAAATATCTATCCATTTATTTAGTCTTTCTTAATTTTGGCAACTAATGCTTAGTGGTTTTCACCATAGAAATTTTGCATTTATTTTGTTAAATTTGTTTATAGGAATTTAAATTTCATTGTATATTTTAAGTGATGTCTTTTGAAAAATTATTTTCAACTCTTAGTAGAATATAGAAATTCAACCAATTTTGTATATTTATTTTTATGTCTAGCACATATGCTAACCTCTCTTAATAATTCTAGTAACTGGGGTGCCTGGGTTACTCAGTCGTTAAGCTTCTGCCTTTGGCTCAGGTCATGATCCCCTGGGATTGAACCCCACATTGGGCTCCCTGCTCAGCAGGAAGCCTGCTTTCCCTCTCCCACTCCCCCTGCTTATGTTCCTGCTCTCGCCATCTCTCTCTGTCAAACAAATAAATAAAATCTTTAAAAAAAAAATCTTGTAATTTATCTATCAATCCTTTAGACTTCCTACATATTCAGTCATATTGTTTCAGGAAATGATTGTTTAATTTCATTCTAATTTTCATGATTTTAATTTCTTGTACTTGTTTTCCTTCACTAAATAGTACCCCCACCCACAATGCAGAATAGAAATGGTAATAACTAGCTTCTTTGTTTCTTTCTCAATCTCAAAGACTGTGTTTTGCCCTGATATGTGAAGGTATTCTGTACATATTTAGATATTCTTCATGAGATTAAGGAAGTTCACTTCTAAACCTGGTTTGTTAAGAATTAAATCAAATACCTTTTCTTTTTATTGGTTAAGGTTTTTAACTCTTTACTTTGTTAATATTGCAAAATTTAAAAAAAATTGAATATTTATTTAACTTTGCAATCTTTGGATAAACTCAATGTAGAAACAGTATCTCTTCCATATACTGATGGATGCAATTTGCTCTTATTGTATGTCCATGAGTGATATTGGCCTGTGATTTCTTCCTCAATTTGAGTATTAGGGTTATGTTAATCATAGAAAATAAATTGAAGTGTGTTCATTTGTTTATATTCTCTGGAAGAGTTTGTATAAAAATGGAAGATTCCATTTCTTCAGTAGTTATAAGACCCTTCAGCTTTTTAATTTCTTCTTATATAAGTTTTGGTATATTATGGTTTCTTAGACATTTTTATGCTTCATCTAAATTTAATTTTTTTTCTAAAATTGCTCATAATATTCACTTATGTTTTTATCAATAGGATATGTAGAATTGTTTTTTCTCTTTTTATATCTTCCAAACAGAATTTTTAAATTTGTATTTTTTGAGGATTTGCTTGGCTTTCTTTTTTTACATTTGTTTGCTATTTCATTTATACTTTAATTTATGCTATTCAATTCCCTTTTCTTAAGTTTATTTTTTCTTAAAACAATTTTTGAAAGGGCTATTTGGCTCATTAATTTTCAGCCTTCTTTTTAAATACTTTTTTAAGATTATAATAATATTTTTTAGGATTATAAATTTATATATTTTCCTCTAAGAACTCTTGTTTGTAACCCATTTGGTAAATGATATTTTCATTATCATTTGATTCAAAATATATTCTATTTTCCATTTGCTTCCTTCTTTGGCCTTTTAAATGTTTAGATGTATACATATATATACACACATATATATTTTAAAGATTTTATTTATTTATTTGACAGAGAAAGAGCTCACAAGTAGGCAGAGACAGGCAGAGAGAGGAGGAAGCAGGCTCCCTGCTGAGCAGAGAGCCAGATGCGGGGCTCCACCCCAGGCCCCTGAGGTCACGACGTGAGCTAAAGACAGATGCTTAACCCACTGAGCCACACAGGCACCCCTAGATGTATATATTTTTTTAAAGATTTACTTATTTGAGAGAGAGAGAGCAGCAAGCAGAGGGGAGGAGCAGAGAGAAAAACAAATTCCCTGCAGGGAATTTGAGAGCAGGGAGCCCTGCATGGGGCTTAATCCCAGGACCCTAGGATCATGACCTGAGCTGAAGGCAGATGATTAGCTGGCTGAGCCACTCAGGCATGCCTAGATGTATATTTTTTAACATACAGGCATATGCAGATTTTCCAGTCATTGCTAAATTAATACTTAATGTAATTACATAAAGATCAGAGAAACTACTGTGTTAAGAATATGTTGAAATTTGTTGAAACTTGCTTTATGGTTCAGCATATACCTGTATTTGTAAATATTGTCTGTGTACACAGAAATATGTATTCTACAGTTGTTATGTGAAGTTTTTTCCATATTTGTTATGCCAAGTTTGTTCACTATGTGTACATCTATTAAACCCTACTGGTATTTTGTTTGTGCTGAGCCAGGAGCATTAAAATCCCTCACTATAACTATGAATTTGGCTATTACTTCTGGTTCTACCGTGCTTATATACTTTATGACCACGCTATTATTACATAAAAGTTTAGAATTGTTATGTCTTTGACTCAGCACTCTAATGACAACACCATGCTTGTGTATAGCTCCAGTCTGCTTGTTTTTTAAAGTCTTTCGTTCCTGGAGACGAAAATATCTGTACCAAATTTCTGTTGGTCTCCTTTGCATCATTATAATATTTTCCCATACTTCTATTTTCATTCTTTCTGAAGCTCAATGTTTTGCATATATCTTATTTTTAAAAAGCAAGGATATATATATATATATATATATATATATATATATATGGCATACATATATTTTTTAAATTTTAGTCATACAATCTTTTTTTTTTTTTAAAAACCAGGGTGTTTACGCCATTTAAATTAAAGGTAATTACAGATACTCTTGGGTGTAATCTACAATCATATCCTATTGTTTTTATTTATTCTGCCCAGTTTTTTTTTTTTAAGATTTTATTTATTTATTTGACAGAAAGCTTAAGCAGGAGGAGAGACAGAGGGAAAGGGAGAAGTAGGCTTCCTGCTGAGCAAGGAGCCCAATGCGGGGCTCAATCCCAGGACCTTGAGATCATGACCTGAGCTGAAGGCACTTAACTGACTGAGTCACCCAGGAGCCCGAGGAACTTATTCTATGTTCTCCTTTCTCTTCTTCCTTCCTTTCTTATGGGCTTACTGAGGATTTTAATCATTCCATTTTTCTTTTTATTAATTTGGAAATTATACATTTATTTTACATTATTTAAGTGGTCATCATAAAAATGTTCATTTTATTTATTTATTTATTTTAATAGATATTTGTTTTTAGAGGACTTTTGGGTTCACAGCAAAACTGAGCAGAAAGTACAGAGAATCTCCACATGTCTTCTGTCCTCTCCTCCCCAGTACAGAGAGCCTCCCTCACTATCAACATCTCCCACCACCAGGGTGGTGCATTGTCACAAATGAAACTGCATTGACACTTGATTGTCACCCAAAGGCCACAGTTTACATTAGGGTTCATACTTGGTTTATTTATTTTTCATTCCTTCCTGCATTTCTGAACTTGCATCCAGGATCATTTTCCTTTCTGTCTTTCTACATTCCTGTCCTCTCACTAATCTTTCCAAATTAGTTTCTCCTTGTCTTTTTGTGGGGGGAGGGGTGGGAGGGGTAGAACAAAAATGTCTTAGTTTATTTTAGTGGGAGAGTTGATCCGAATTTCCCAGACCAGAAACAGAAGAGCATTACTTTCTCTTCAATTATTTCCATGTCCAAGTGCATACCTTCTTCCTATCGTAATATTTCCCATCTGTCTTATACTCCACCTTTCTCTGCAGACCTTGTACTTTCAAAGTAGGGGAGTTTGTGAAATCCAGTCAATTACCTTTTTATTTCCTCTGATACCATGTTGCTCCTCTGAAAATAGTTACAGTTCTGAGGTTATCGCCAGTACATTTTTTTCCCACTCTGAATCTATCTATGCTATATTCAACCGAAATACCTCAGAATTTTATTTCTTTTGGCTTTTAGATAGGAATTGTTATGGAGGGGTGGAAAGTTTAGATATTTGCCATTATCTTAGAATTCTACTTCTGACATATCTGCCTCTATCTGCATGTATGCATGTTCCCACTTGGGAGCTTTTCTTGCATTTATACCAAATTAATCTTTTTTTTTTTTTCTTTTGGTAGGATTTCACATGACTGTAATCTGCCCTCAAACCTATATACTTTCTATTACACTATAACTGCATCTCTTATAAATTACCAAAATTAATCTTATTATTGCCTTGCTGATCTCTACTAAGAAAGCGGTCGTTCTCATTGCTCTTCAAACGTAAACCTCCTTGTCTCTAAAGTTTCATATTTTGTAAGAGAAATTAATATTTGGAAGTTACAGTCATTACTTCAATTAGCAGTTAGAAGGGAAAATGCCATATACATCCAGGAAATTTGTTCGATCTGCTCTGCAGTTCACAGGGTGATGTAATTTCTTTTCTGTCTGCAATAATTTCGAGACAGAGCAAACATGAGTAAGACATTCACCTGTGCCTCGATCACTTCTCTTCTTCAGGTCTCCACTCCTCATTTGCTGCTGACAGGGATATGATCTCAAGTCTTCAGTTTCTTTTTCTTTGTTTGATGCCAATGCTGAATTTTAAAAATGTTTCAATCCCTTTCTTCCATCCCCCTCACTTCCTATTCTCTCGAATCTCCCAGCCCCAACACTTTCCAGTTGTTACAAATGTGAGGACCTATTTAGCAAGAAGCTTTCATTAAAGTCAAACTGTCCCTGCTCCCGTTCCCCCAGGGGATTTACTTAAAAACAAGTCCCAGAAACCAGCTCCAGGTAACAAAGCCCAGATACGAGGGTAGGTCAGGCCAGGTGGAGACTTCTGATCAGTGGGGGTGATGCATACTATCTCCCTAGCTACCAAGGAATATGGGCCCCCGCCCTTTGGGAGCATTTTTGGCTCCAATCCCAATCAGGGTGTAATAGGCTGGTTCAAATGTCTACTAGGGTAAATTGTAATTCAATTGGTCACCTAGTATCATTGTGGAGTTTCCTGTATGTGTTGCAATCTCACTGGCCACCTGTGCATGGCCAGGCCCGACCGCATGGCCTTTGCCCTTAAAAGCTAGTCTGTGAAACAGAGAAGGGTCGCCCTCTCTTGTAAGAGGTGAGTCCAGAACTTCAGTTAGATTCTTGATGCTTGGCGCGAAATAAAGCTTTGTTTTTGACCTTCGCTTTATATCAGTCTCGCTCCTTTAATCACGGACCCATTATTGGGGCATAACAACAAACATCCTCCCTTCTAAGGATTCTCAGTAGCATGCTGCTTTACCTACTTCATATCCAATATTTTATATGGATTTCCCCTTTGCTTCCCCTATCTACATAATACTACAACATTCATGATCAAAATGCAGTTTCATTTTACCGACTCTGACTGATTTTCCAGGGAATCTGTACTGTGGAGGAAAGGGTAGATGGAGTTTGTGATAAATGAAGAAATAAGGACCAGAGAGATGCATATTTGTGAATTTCTCATACCCTTATCAGGTCTGGGTTCTCTTTGTTGCAGACTTCTCCATTGTGGTTGGGGTGCTGTTTCCTATGGCTGTCATATCGGTGGTGGTTGCTATAGTAATCTGGCACCAAAGTACCAGAAGAAAGCAGAAGGAAGTCCAGAGGTAGCCTTCTATCTTGCTTTGGGAACTTTTGGACCTCTAATTTATTTAAATTCAAGGATAGGGCCCAAATTCTCAAATTTAAGTGGTTTACTTCAAATACTAAAAAATAAGTACAGGTATATTTTTCTTGGACCAGAGGCTTGGTATCAGTTTTACTGAGAAATCGTTCACAGCAATACATTTATTGTTTTTATGTTAATCACTGTATTTATAAATAATACAAATTATAATAACTCTCAATAAAGGTTTTATACCCATTATAAGAATATACTATGTAGCATTTATTGGTCATTATCTTTATGACAAGGGCTATGCCGAGTCTTTTTACATTCATTATCTCTAATCTTCACAAGAATGTTGTGAGGTAGTAACTATTATTTCCATTTTATACATAAAAGGTATTGTATATTAATCCTTAGAACAATCTTATAAAATCAAGCACTTCACACTTTTTCTTAAGTGAAAACAAAGGCTCAGAGAGGTTAACAAATATGTTCCAAATCTTACACCTAAACTGATGGAATCTTGATTTGCACCTACATTGGTTAGTCTTTCAAACATGGTCTTGACACTACAGTATCTTTCTAACCTTTTATAAAGACTGCCTTATTCATATATAATGAGTTTCCTAAATATTGAATTAATAAAGTAAATCATTAATTAAATGACATAATAGTTTAGATAAACACTGATTCAACACCATCATTATTAGGAATAATAATTAATAATAATAATAATAATGCTCTTTAGAGAATCTAGAAAAAAATTAGTGGTGGTGATTATGAATTCCAGGACAAGGAGGCCTTAAGAATGTTCTAGAGAGCAGAAGAAAGCCCAGTCAATGTCCAAAGATGACTCAATGGGCAAAGAAAATTGGCAAACTTCTTTTGAGTGTCCTCCCCATGGTGAAGAAACTGTTAAGTCCATTTAAATGGTATACTTTCACACACAGGCCATTGTCGACTACTCGCAACAGGCCTCGCAGACAGAAGAGGAACCCACAGACGGTGAAGGATGTTCAGCCCCAAGAGGTGAGCCATAGTTTGTCGTGTGCTTGCCTCGTGCCCCAGTTTGTGATTCTTTCATCATCTTGTCCTGACCACCTACTTATCTGTCACTCCTACTCAGCAGTGTTTTACAAATCCAGTCCGCTAGTTAGTATGTAGCAAGAATTTGGGGCTCTCTAACTACACATTTAGAAAATTTTCCTTTGCCTTTTTTTTTTAAGTGCGAAAAAGTCTTCCTAAAATTCAGAGGCTGCTTTGTTGAGGTTCACAACCGCAGAGAAAATAGAACAGGAGAGCAGACCCCAGCTGTCTTTCTCTCTCTTTCTTTCTCTCCTTCCCTCCCCAGCTCCTCCAGCATCTCTTTTCCCCTCTCTGTCCCCCTCCCTCCTGTCTCTTCTCTGTTCTCTCTCTCTTTCTTTCTGACTCTAAGTGGATTTCTTTTTCCTTTTGCAAATGTCCCAATAAAGATAATAATGTGTTTATTTGTATGACAAAACATGTAATATGTATAACCCTCAAGGCCCTGGCTATGTCCTGGAAGTTTAGAAATTTTAGCAGAGGTCGGTTATTGCTAATGTCATTGGCAATGGCAATGATATTTTTGATGGAAATGTACCTGTCTCTGACAGCTCTGGGTATAGCAGAATGCAAGAGCTGGACCGCTATGATTTCCCATCCCTCTCTTGGTATGATCTAAGTTCTCATCTCCCATGAAAGTACTGGTTATTTGGAAGTTAAACTTAGGGAACTTATCATTTCGTTTAAAAATTTTGTCTGTCTGTCTGTTTTTTGTTTGTTTATTAGATGAGTCAGATGAAGCTCCAATCACCTGATCTGCCAGTAGAGGGTAATGAGCCTCCAGCTTCTTTTGTGAGTTAACACTTTCTCTTAAGTATTCCTTCCAATTAGAAGGTCAGAGTTAAAAAAAAAAACAACAACAAAAAAGTATCATTTCCAAATTAATCTCAAGGAAATACTATTAAGAGACATGACCCATGATGCCCATTTATTTCCTTAGAAGAATGTTAAAATTTTTGTGAGTATTAATATAAAATATAGATTTTCCCACAAAACTTTTGAAATGCAAAATGTGAGAAGATTATATTCCTATATTTAACCCCTTAATCTGAATTACTGGGTCCACAATGCTGGTAATTTTTCTTTCTTTTTTTTTTTTTTGCTATTTTATTGTTTTTATAATTTTTAAATTTTTTATAAACATATAATGTATTATTAGCCCCAGAGGTTAATACATAGCTCTTGCCATAGCACAGCTCTTGCCATACCCTTCCCAATGTGCTGGTAACTTGTTATAAGAAGAGAACCAATCTGCTCCCTAGAGTGGCATCTTCATCATCCATCTGTTGGCACTGGCTTATGTCTGAATGGCCTTACTTCTTGAATTTCTGGGGGGAAAAAAGAAAAAAAATATATATATATATATACACATATACATACATACACACACCTAAATGAAAACACTTGAACTTACAGATTTAAACTATTTTCATGGGTAGGAGCATGAGTTCTTCCTTTCTGAAAATGATTTAAGCCTTTCCATTAAGCACATCTATTTTCAAGGCCCCATCTTTGAATTAATTTTATTTTACCTTTTCATTAGCTAATTACAAAGCCAGATTTTCCACCACCACCGATTCCTACATCTGTGTCAACTTCTTTCCTTGTAAGTACCAGGAAGTCACTGATGATTTTTTAAATGTCTTTTGGGCCCCATGTGGGTAGTGTCTCTAAATCTACAGATTCCTTCTCAGGAGACACACTCTCTAGGTCAACCTGAGCTACTGTAGCACACAAGTATATCTGAGAAAGCAAGGCCTACGTTCTATCTATAAATTAATATGGATATTAATTTTTTATTATTAAAAATAGTTCTACCATTATCTCCTCATCAAAAAATGATAAATAGTTTTGCTCTAGGAGGTAAACAGTCTCCTTTCTAGATACTTACTTTGGAGAATATAAAATTTTATTATTATATTCTCCAAAGTAAGTATCTAGAAAGGGGACTTTATTATATAAGGCCTATATTAGCTACAGTTTTGTATAGAAGTTGGGGTACAAAAAACAGACCATATGTAGGCAAACCTGGAACAAAAGTTAGGCACTTAAGAAGTAAAAGGTAAAATTCATTCACTCAAGTAATTACTGAACATGTTCCTACTTGGTACTCTATTACCGATAGATGAGAAAGAACTAAAAGTCATTTTTTCAAGAATGTTTACATTTTTAGGGTGAAAACCAGTCATATGTGTATAGAGAGCTTAATCTTTCACATATTTTTTTGTGCCAAAGCAAGTGATAACTAATGAAAAGAATGTGGTAAAGGGGAAAATGAATGGACTCATAGTAGTTAAAGTAAGAGAAAGATCCCCTGGCTAAGTGGTCGAAATTGGAACTATTTCAATTGGCCATTCAACTATTGGCCATTCAGAGTGATGGGGAGGTAAGAGATAACTTAAATAAGGTAATAAATATGCCTAGGATTGGGAAAGAATAACATTTCTAATGACTTAGTATTATTTTTGTCTCTCATATAGCATAATGCCACGAAGGTACTTCCCTCTACTGTTTTTAAAGACAAAATAATGTCAACACCTAAGGTAAGAGATCTGCAGGAAAATGTAATCTTGTCACACTCCTACTGACAGGAGAGAAGTTCATCTTCCTAGAAGATGTTCACTAAGAAGAGTATCTATATCATCATAGGATGGGAGCTAAGACATGTCTACCTTCCTAGTGTGGTCAAAACCAAGAGGAAGAAGATGGAAAGTTTTTAGCTAGATAGAGGACATATCCCATCAGATGATGGCCCAGTGTCTCACCACTCTTCTCCTGATCCCTCACCTTCTCCATATTACGTCCATTATTCAGATGGATATTTGGATCCTAATGCGATTTTTCTCCAGTTCTTTCTCTGCCTTCCCATGTTTGCACTCCTTCACTGTGGTATATCCACAGTGATCTGTGAAATAGGAAGTGTGACTACAAAGAATTTATTTTAATTTCCTAATAGCTCCAAGTTATAGAATATCTAACATTTTAGAATTACGTAGATGGCTTAAGAACTTTTGTCTTTTTCAGGGTTCCAATCCAAACGTCTGAAGCAGCAGCTAAGCAGGGAGGGGTGGGGTGATGATCAACCTGGAAGACTGGATAATCCGGGTGGAAGAGAAAGATGCTTTCTCCTTATTATTAGCTCTTGATAACTCAAGGATGTTAACATTTCTTGATACATGTTGTGCTTTGAGGCAACTCAACAAACATTTTCAAGAGAGACATGGTCTTGAGAATCTTTGTGTGAATTCACCATTTCTCTCTTCCATACTCATGGGAGAGGAGAGGACTCTAAACAAACAGCTGTACATCTAAAATATCTAATTAGGTGACTTTCTTAACCTCCCCCCCTTTTCTTATTGTGATGTTGACTAATATTTCCTCAGGTATTTTGAACATCTTGATTTTCTCATTTAGTAAGAAATAATTTACCTTCTAATTAAAGCAAGCAAATGAAAAAGTCCCCAGGAAATCACAGGAACCTGGGAGGGATGGAACAAAATTTTACATTCATCATTAGATGACTAACAGCATCTTGACTGTTTTAACCATAAACCTGTCAAATTAGAACTGTAAGAACAAAATTACATAAACAACCTCTGATTTATATAACATCTTTTTCCTACATTATCTTTTGCAATCTTTATTAGCTGAGTTATATGAAGTTTGCTTCAAGTGAATAAAACTTTATTAACTAAAATTTTAATTTTAATTAATAAATACAAATAAATACAAATACAAATAAAAATTTGTATAATTCAGCTACTGGCAAGCTTAAAGTGAACTTCACTTTCTAAGTAGAGAAAGTTCTAATTACATAAACTAATAGCATAAACCAGATGTTGACAACTGGTAGCTTGCAGGACATATCTGGACTACAGATTGATTTTATTTGGCAGGGATGATTTTGGTCATAAAGTATTTTTAAATGTTTTGAATTTAAATGTTTGTTGATTGCCAATATTTTAAAATTGGGAGATCTTGCATAAACATCCAGCTTTGTAAAAGTAATCAAATGATCTGGCAGCCCTGGAATCACATCGCCCATAGCAACCATTAACTTAGTTGACTGATGTTGGAATAAACATTGTTGGTTGCCTTCCAAATAACCTTCTTCCTCCTTGTTTTCAGAACCCCAGTTTTATTCAGTTGTAGATATTTTAGAAAAGGTGATCCTGATTTCATCTCCAGGATAAATCTCTATCATTTTAAGTCAATTGTAATAATCTTATTTTCCTTACTTCCCTCAACCCCACATTTCTTTCTTTCTTTCTTCCTTCCCTTCTTTCTTTTTCTTTTTTTCTTTTTTTCTTTTTTTTTTTTTTTTTTTTTTGCCAATGAGGCAAGAGAAGAGATATATTGAGAAATTTTCACAAAAGATATCCTGCCCCTTCTTCTGGATGTTGGGATCTGAATAACCTCTCTCGTAGTGTTGCAACCATGTTGTGATTTTGAGGTCAAGGCTGAGATACTGAATAAAATAGATCAAAGAGATAAAAAGAATAAAACCTGATCTCTTAATGATGTCACTGAATTGATAGATTAATAACTATGGGTGTTATCCTACTTTTTGCTGGGATTTCCTATTATTTGGTCAATAAAATATCCTTATTGTTCAAGCCATTTCGAGTTGGATTTTCTTATTTGCTACAGAAATCATCTCAACTAATAAAGTTGCTGCTTCCATGATTAGGGCATGTGATTTCCTTGTGTGCAATTATAAGGCCACTTCATCAGCACCATGATTTAGGTTTGTTTTTTATACTTGGCCTGCTTTACCCGTTTACACCATGGACCTGGTTTAATTTATTTATTTGACAGACAGAGATCACAAGTAGGCAGAGAGGCAGGCAGAGAAAGGGAAGCAGGCTCCCTGCTGAATAGAGAGCCTGATCTGGGACTCGATCCCAGGACGTTGAGATCATGACCTGAGCCGAAGGCAGAGGTTTTAACCCACTGAGCCACCTAGGCACTCCTCCTTGGAGAAACTTATCCACAAGAAATTCTTTTCCCCTTTCAGTGTGAATTTCTGTATAAGCTCAATCTCCAGCACACCCAGGGTCCATCTGCCAAATCTCTCCTATTATAGCAGTCTTTCTTTCCACATGGGAGTTTACTCGAGAGCACATTAAAAACTCTAGCTTTACTTATGAGGTTAGGTTTTGGACGACCTTGCACTAGCCCAGAAATAGGGCTATTTCCCATGAGACCACGATTTTTCTTATAACAAACCTATCCTTTGTTTCATGGTTTTTGTTTTAATTTCTGTCCCTGTCTCATTTTTAATATTGGTAAAATGGAAATCTTTAACCTATGAATCTTCAACTAGCCACATGACCCGAGCTAGAAATAAAACATAGGCTATTAAGAAGAATGTTTCTGTAAATTTTGAAATGATGGCACTAGGTGTCTGATATGGAGGCTGCACAGCTCCGTATAAGGACAGACAACTGGAGTACAATGATGGGGAAATGATTCTCTTATCCTAAGACTTTGAACCCAAACCCTACAGAGTCTCCTACTGAGTTGAACTGTAGAACAATTTAGACAATTTAAAGCAAAGACGTTGATTTCACAGTCTTGTTTCCAAATTAGATCCGCCACTTACCCACTTTGTAGGAATTCCACAATATGATATTTAAGTACCTCAGATATGCCACCAAGCCTGCTCTAAAAATTAATTATTTTTACCTTCTCTGCTTTAGAATAATAGATTAACTTGTGGTCTTATTCAGGTACTCTATGAGTTGTATGCCATACGATTTCTGTACATATTCCTTGACACCTCACCATGTTACTGCTTTTTATGACATTTGAAAATGCTTTTAACTTTGCATGAAATGACAAAGTTGTGTGAAGTCTGACTTGAAAAGAAAGCAAGTTTTATCTGTAATCAGAAATTGTGGAAAGGGTGGGGCTATATTATTTATGTGAGTAATAATGACACCGATATGGTAAGGAATCGAGGGTGGCCTCTGGGTGACAGCCACAAAGACCTGAGCCTCTCAGCCCAACAACACTCAAGGTACTATTTCTGCCAACAACCACTGAATGACCTGGGAAGCAGCTTCCAACACACTTGGGCTTCAATTGCTACTTCAGAGGGAAACTGAAGCAGAAGACTCAGCTAAGATTTGACCAGATTCTACAAAAACTGAGAAACTAAATACATGTTCTTTTAAGCTGCTATGATTTGGGGAAATTTGTTATGCAGTAATAGATAACCACTATAAAGGAGTAGAGATCAAATATTTTGAATATTTCAGATAGGGTTAGGTAGAATTAACCACTATCTTTAACAGGAATTCCATCATTTCAAAACTTTTTTCCTTTTTCTCTCTTTATATTCTTTCATGCATCCTTTCTTTTTCTAAAAGTCTCAGTTATCTGCTTGAGATTTCTGATATCCAGTCTTCTCATATATCGTGTTTTCTCTCACACCCATTTGCCTGTTTCCTTGGTCTTTTTGAAGAATTCCTGAAGTGTATCTTTTAGACTTATTTTATCTTTTATACTTCATATGCTCCTTTTTGCTAATTTTAAGGAATTTTATAATTTTTCCTCATATTTGCTTAATAAGAATCTCTTCTTTCTTATCTCACTTCTGTTTTATAAAGGCCAGCTAATGAACTATTTTTGCCTTTTGTTTCCAGAATTTTACTTTTAAAATTTAATTAGCAAAGCAACTTCTGTCTAAACTTCACCAGTGCTTCTCAAAGTAACTATTTTTCAAAAGTGCATTCTTCCTCAGCCGCCTGAACATTATGCTCCCCGTTTTTCACAGACACAATTATTTTCATAGGTGATGTGTTTCTATTTTCTAGGTGACTCACCCTTGTGTTTTAAAAGTTGTATCCTGGGGTGCCTGGGTGGCTCAGTGGGTTGAGCCTCTGCCTTCAGCTTAGGTCATGATCTCAGGGTCCTGGGATCAAGCCCCACATCGGACTCTCTGCTCAATGGGGAACCTGCTTACCACCCCCCCACCTGTCTCTTTGCCTACTTCGATCTCTCTCTATCAAATAAATAAAATCTTAAAAAAAAAAGTTGTATCCTGACCTGTGATATTCTTACATTTTTTTATCTTTGATGACAGAATCTATCTCTTCAGCTAAAGAGCTTCAGTACAACTAGCATTCCGAGTGTAATTTACAAATAGCTTGTGCCATGAGTAAACCTTGCATATTCTTCTCTGCCCAAGATTCTCTTTTCTTTTAAGCTAAAATTGTCTACCAAGGTCACATCAGGAGTGGAATACCTTGTTGGTGATACTGAGATCTACCTCTTCAGGCCTTCCTGATTCATCATGCGATGGCCTCCACCAACAAAACCTGCAACCGTCCTGGCATATCTGCTCCTGAATTTGCCTTGTCTTTTCTGCTCCTTCCAGAAAAAGATCTTCCCTTGCCAATGACAACTTTAGACACTGCTTAGCAACTAGCCCCAGGCCGTCTGCTTTGTGGCACATCAGTAGTAAAATATTACTATTATTATCATGCTAATTAAGTAAGACTGTAATAGGAGCTAAATCCCCAAGCAGAAGAAAATAATGGTATGTTATTTATTGTGATGGCATCTTCTTGATGAAATTTAACTCTTTTCTTTCTCATACCTAATGTTGAAATCCAAACTTTTTTTTTTATAAATTAAAAAAAAAACTATTATGGTGAGAACACTTGACTTGAAATGTACCTCCTAACAGGTTTTAAAGTATAAATGCAACATTGTTACCTATAAACACAATGTTGTATAGCAGATCTCCAGAGTTTGTTTATCTTGCATAACTGAAATTTTATGTCCATTGATTAGCAACACCGCCCTTCTCCTTCCTAGCCCCTGGAAACCAGTTCTAATTCTGTGCTTTGCTTCTGTGAGTTGGCTTACTTCAGATACTTCATATAGATGGATTCATGCAATATCTGTCCTTCTGTGACTGGCTTATTTCATTTAGCACAATGTCTTGCAAGTTCACACAAGTTGTTATGTATGACAGGATATTCCTCCTTCTTTAAGATTGAGTAACACTTCATTATATGGATATACATCACATTTTTAAAAATCCATCATCCAAGGGTGCCTGGATGATTCAGTCAGTTTAAGCATCTGACCCTTGATTTCAGTTCAGGTCACCATCCAAATGTCTTGAGATCAGCCCCACATGGGGCTCCGCACTGAGAGGAGAGCCTGCTTGAAGATTCTTTCCCTCTGTCCCCAACCCCCATGGTGCACACACACACACACACACACACACACACACACACACACACACTTTCTCTCTTTCCAAAATAAATAAATCTTATTAAAAAAATTTGTCAAATATAAATGACATTTCCATTGTTTCTACATTTTGGGGATTGTGAATAGTGCTACAATGTATATGGGATTACAGATAATTCTTCCAGACTCTGATTTCAATTACTTTGAATAAATACCCAGAAGTGGAATTGCTGGGTCAGATGGTAATTCAATTTTTAATTTTTGAAGGATTTCCAAGCCATTTTCCGTAGTGACTGTATCACTTTAAATTCCCACCAACACAGCACAAGTGTTCCCTTTCTCAACACCGTCCCTAAACTCTTGTCATCTCTGGTCTTTTTTTATAATAACCATCCTAACAGGTGTGAAGTGCTATTTCATTGTGGTTTTGATTTGTGTTTCTCTGATGATTAGTGAAGTTGAGTACTTTTTCATATACCAACAGATATAGGCGTTTAAATGTCTTCTTTGGAAAATATGTCTATTGAGATCCTTTACTTATTTTTAAAATTTGGTTGGGACTTCTGGGTGGCTCAGTCAGTTAAGCATCTGCCTTTGGCTCAAATTATGATCGCAGGATCCTGGGATGGAGTCCCAGGCTAAGCTCCTTGCACTGCAGATTCCTTGCCTCTCCCTCTGCCTGCCACTCCCCCCTGCCTGTGCATGCTCTCTGTCTCTGAAAAATAAATAAATAAATATCTTTTTAAAAAAATCTGGTTATTAAAAAAAATCTGGTTATTTACAAGATGGGATCAGGGAGACAAACCATAAGAGATTCTTAAATCTCACAAAACAAACTGAGGGTTGCTGGGGAGTGGGGATAAAGTGGCTGGGTTATGGACACTGGGAAAGGTATGTGCTATGGTGAGTGCTGTGAAGTGTGTAAGCCTGCTGATTCACAGACCTGCACCCTGGGGCAAATAATACATTATATGTTAATTTAAAAAAATAATGATGTATTTTCTGGTGATCAACATAACACAATAAAAATTTTTTAAAAATCTGGTTATTTGTGACTGTGGTGTGTTTTTTGGGGAAATATACATAACAAAAAACTACCATCTTAACCATTTTCAAGTTTAAAGTTTAGTGGCATTAAGTACGATCATAATGCTATACAACCATCATTACTATGCATTTTCAGAACTTGTTTATCACCCTAACCAGAAATTTTGTCCCCATTAAATATCTTTTCATTATGTCCTGCCCCAGCCCCTGACAACCTCTATTTAACCTTCTGTCCATATACACTTGCCTATTCTCGGCACTTGATGTAAATGAGATCATATAATATCTTTTCTGTTATGTAATTGGCTTATTTCATATAACATATTGTTTCCAAGGTTCATGATGTTGTAGAATGGATAAGAATTTCACTTTTTTTAGGGTTGAATAGCCTATTACCATTTTACTATGTTTATTTTCTGTTTGAAACAGTTCCAGATAATACCTGTGGCTCCACATACTCATTCACATTAAGATTGCTTTTATCCTTGCTCATTCTCCAGACAAATAATGCTTTTGACCCTTTGTTTCACTATACTTCTTTGATGGTGAACATATTTTTAAGCTGATAACTTTATCTACTTTATTCCTAGCATTTTAGAACCTTGTTTTAAATTAGAGTTATTTCTATCTTCATTTTAGCAAAGAACCGTATCTGAAGTTGCTTTCTTAGCCTTATCAACCCTCTGATCAGTTCAGTGTTGAAATCCATGGTGTTCAATCCTGTTGGGGACAGTAGCAAGGAAGTTCAGGAATATATCTAAGTGAAAAATGTAGTGGTGACACTCTGACTGTAGATAATGGTCTCCTGATGTCCTAGTAACTCTTGAGGAAAAATAGTCTCAGCCTCTGAATTGCAAAGATTATTGTATTTTTCATAGCAAAAACTCCTGAATTACAGGCCAACTGTTGTGACTCAGCACATAGCATTTTTCCCCTGTCAGTCAATGTGTGTCACCAATTTGGCTTTCTAAATTCTGTGAAATAGCTCACAGAGATTTGTGTGTCTCTTGGGACATGTAGCTATAATTGGAATGGAGTCTACAGAAGTCAATTCTAGGCAGAGACTCCTTTAGCTCCACATGCTAATGGTGGAACTGAGAAGATTCAGTGGAGAGCTGAAGTATCAGATGGGAAACCTGGGAAATCAAGAGAAAATTCAATAGAAATGTACAGGAGAGAATAAGGAATTTTTTTCTAAAGTAATATTATATGAGGAAAGTAGAAAACATAAAGGGATAAAAGCAGAGACAGACCCCTAACTCTACCAATAGCTGGCTTTTTAGACTTAGCAAGTAATTTCAACTCTTTGGACATCTTTAAATTTCCTCATCCATGCAATGGAATTAACAATTCTTGACTTGCCGGTTTCCAAAGAGGGTTTTCTAGGAAACACGTAAAGGCAGTATGAAAATACAAAACAAAAACAACAACAAAAAGAGACACCCATTGTCTAAAAGGATGACTCTGTCCTTGGATTTGTCAGAAGTGAGGCCCTCTCTGTGTGGACCACTGCTTCACACAGCTTTGAGTAGGAACCTGAGAAAAATTACAAATTATATGTACATATTTCATTGATGAGACTGCATTTTTCTTGTGTTTTTCTTGTATTTTTTTATTTTTCCTCTGAAATGTGTCAGGGATCAAGAATTCCAATACCCTTCAAGGGTCCTTCTAGCTGGACTAAGAGTCAAATGGACATGAGACAGATTAACATGAGAAAATCAGATTTAATAGCATATGTACATGGAATCCAACACAGGAAATTGCAAAGACAGTCAGGCAAAATGAGGTATAAATTTCAGTCTGAAACAAGGAGAAAGGGATGTGAGACATCAGAGAAAAGAATGCACTTCACAGGGTGTTAAGAAAAAGAGCAGATGTTTGGTAGCTAGATGTTTGCTCTGCCACACAAATGGGCCACTCAAATAAATTTACCTCTGCTAATAACTCTTATTCTGGGAAAGAGCCCCCCCTCAATTAAAATTTTTCTCTGTAGTTAAGGGAGAAGCACAACTTTCTCTTGAGCCTCATAGGAATTATCAGTTGCCCTCAGCACAGAATAAACTTCATGCTAAGGTGGCGCATTTTGGGGTGGTATCCCCTCAGTCTCTACAAGTGGTTTTAGAACTTGGCTCCTTATTTCTATTAGATTTCTCCTGTTACATTAAGTCTGAATCTCAAGCAGAACTTCTGGGTTGAATCAAACACTGTCTTCGATCTGAGGCTGCCCTGTGCAATGATCCTGAATTGATGATTTGGGGAAATCAATACGCACTGAATCCACAAACTTATTAGAAACTATGAGTTACAGCTGATTGCCCATTTGATGATTTTTTAAAATGAGAATATCATAGAATAATAATAAAGGTTTACATTTGTAGCATACGATATGATTTATACGTGTGTGTGTGTGTGTGTGAGTGTGTATACATGACTTCACTTTCACTTAGTCCTTATAACAAATCCATGGGAAGAATCATCATCCTCATTTCACAGATGAGAAACCAAGACAAAAATGAAAGAAGTGATTTTTTTCTACCTCACACATCTGGTAAGTGTTGGAATAGGGACTCAAACCCAACTATTCTGAATCCAAGTTTTTAATTCCTTCTACAAAACCACACTGCTTGCAGAAAAACTATTTTGCACAAAGAGGCACATTAAATATCACAGTATAAGTATAGAAATTCCATTTTATTTCCAGCTACAATTTATTTTTGTTTGTTTTTAGTTTACTATTTATTTTTATCATAATTTATTTGAGCATAGTTGACAATTTCTTTTATACAGTATTTCCAATGGAAATTTATCTAATGTTATAGTCAGAAAAATAGGCCCCCTGACTGCCCACTCCTTCTGAAAATCACTTTGGATTTTCATCCCCGTTCCTGTGACTAGTCATTGCCATAGAGCCTAGAAAATGAAAGTCCTCAAAAAGTCTTTGTTTAACAAAGTTCTTCCACCAAAATTCTGGATTTATTCATTGTACTGTCTACACTTACCTGGTTGCTTTCTTTTTTTCTTTAATTCAAACATATACAAACCCCTCATTTACTGTGTTGCCACTGGGAATGGAAAGATTAAACTCCCTGCTCTCCAATGACTCACAGCTTTTAAAGACTAAAATCAATAAATACCAATATAAAAGTAATTGCCAAAATAGAGGTGTGTTGCTAAAACACCAGCACGAGGGAGCAGAGGAAATGCTTATCAAGGGAGGGTACAAGAAGTTTCTCAAAGAGGTGCCATTCGAATCTTAAACTATAGGTGGTTTATCAAGACTATAAATGAGGGACACCTGGTTGGCTCAGTGGGTTAAGCCTCTGCCTTCAGCTCAGGTCATGATCTCAGTGTCCTGGGATCGAGACCAGCGTCAGGCTCTCTGCTCAGTGGGGAGCCTGCTTCCCTCTCTCTCTGCCTGCCTCTCTGACTACTTCTGATCTCTCTTTCTGTCAAATAAGTAAATACAATCTTAAAAAAAAAAAGAAAAAGAAGAAGAAGAAAAAAAGAAAAGGGGGACAAAGGCATTGTAGGGAGACATGAGTTTCAACAATAGCATGTATGAAGTCATGATTCTCAGGTTTATTGAGGCTAGACTGAAATAAAGTTTTTTTTTTTTTTAATGAGCCCCTTTATATGTTTATATGTACCACCTTTCATTAAATATACACACACATATGCAAATACAAATTGAAGAGATTTAGAAACATATAACAAAAGAAAAAGAAACAGTAAAGACCAGAAAACAGAAAAGCAAGAAAGTTCTAGAAGTTGTAAAGCCATTGGTTAAATGAGGCCAGGGAAATATAAAACTATGGTAAGTATGAGCTCCAAGCTTCGTTCCAAACTACAAACAACCAAAAAAGTAAATAAATGAGAAGTAAACAGGATTGATTCTAGATTTATAGTGTCCATAAAATAAGCACACATTTACTGTCTAGAAGGATAATAAAACCATGTAAACAGAGCAAAGCCAACCAACCAAATAAATAAAAGTCAGTGGCTCAGAAGGAGTACAGCTCTTCTGCCTCTGAAATCTTGAAAGAAGTTTTCATGCCGGTATTGCTCTCAGATTAAATCTGGGATATGTCTCTGCCTTTCTCCTGGGCTCTCACGCTGCTATTCCCAAGGTATCTCACATACATAGACCCTTGGCTCCTTGGCCTAATCCATGCTCTGGTCACACCCAGTAAGAAACAAACCCCAGCAGGGAACAATGCATATGTTCAAATCAGGGCATCTGCCCCACTTTTTTTCCCCCTAACTTTATCATGTGTCACGGTAATGGAGTAGTTATTTTTAAGTGAGCTGTGCATCATGAATTGAGAAACCAAGTAATGGCTCCTTCTCAAGCTAAGACCTTATATCAACACTGAACAAATAAAATAGGTATTTTCATCTGTTTTAACATTACCTAAAGGATTTTTTAAATGTACATCATAACATTTAAATTTTCTACTGAGGGAATTTAAATCTGAAAGCAACAAAGCTTTTACACTAACTGGCATTGCTTACATTTTATATCACTGCAGAGCCATTAGTTATAAATGTTTCTATCTCAATTGATTATTTGAGAATCTGAACCTATTTTTTTCCCAATAGAATCACTCATAGGCTCACTGAAGTGATCTTTTATGTTCACTATGGTACATATAAATTATCACAATATTTTCTCTCTTACCCCTATAATGATTTTATTTGTAATCAGTTCTGCTTGGAGTGAAATAAATAACAATAAAGTTATATGGAATAATTTTTTTCATTTCCTAAAACTCAATAATGAGAGCATTTTTCATATGTAATTTTTATTGAATTATAATTGGCATGTTATATTAGTTTTAGGGCTACAACATATGACTCAAAATTTTTATACCACCTGTCACAATCCAAAGTGATTATTGTTGACTATATTCCCTATGCTGTCCATCAATCCCCATGACTTATTTATTTTATAAGTAAGAGTTTGTCCCTTTTAATCCCCTTTACTTAATTATTTCACTCCTCCCCAACCTCCTCTTCCCTGTGGCAACTACCAGTTTGTTCTCTGTGTCTATGAATCTGTTTGTGTTTTGTTTTGTTTGTTCATTTGTTGTGTGTTTTACTCTAGACATAAGTGAAATCATTCAGTATTTGTCTTTGTCTGACTTACATTCCTTGGCATATACCCTTCAGGTCACCCATGTTGACACAAATGTTAGACGGCATTCTTCTTTCTTTGAATGGCTGAGTAGCACTGAGGTATATATGTATATCACATCTGTATCTATCCATCTACTGGTGAACATTTAGGTTGCTTCCATATCTTGGCAGTGGTAAAGAAAGCTGTAATGAATATAGGGATACACATATCTTTTCAAATTTGTGTTTTCATTTCTCAGATAAATATCTTAAAGTGGAATTGCTGGGTTGTAGGATAGTTCTCTCTCTCTCTCTCTCTCTCTTTTTTCCAATTTATTTTATTTTATTTCTTTTCGGTGAATGAAATCAGCATTCATGGTTTATGCACCACACCCAGTGCTCCATGCAATACCTGACCTTCACACTACCCACCACCAGGCTTCATACTGTTTCCACAGTGGCTGCACCAGTTTGCATTCCCAAAACCAGTGCACTCTTCTCCACACCCTTGCAGACCCTTGTAATTTCTTGTTTTTGATAATAACCATTGTGACAGCTGTAAGGTTTTGTCTCATTGTCATTTTGATTTGCATTTCCCTGGAGATCAGTGATTATTATTTATTTTATTTATTATTATTATTATTTTTTTTGGTAAAACAACAGGACCCATCCATATGTTGTCTACAAGAGACCCATTTTGAACCTGAGGATACACCCAGACTGAAAGTGAAGGGATGGAGAAGCATCTTTCATGCCAATGGGCCTCAAAAGAAGACCGGGGTAGCGATTCTCATATCATATAAAATCTATCATATCAGATAGATTTTAAACTAAAGACTGTAGTCAGAGATACAGAAGGACACTACACAATTCTTAAAGGGACTATCCACCAAGATGATCTAACAATTGTAAATATATAGGCCCCCAATATGGGAGCAGCCAATTATATAAGAAAACTATTAATCAAGATAAAGAGTCATATTGATATGAATACATTAATAGTAGGAGATCTTAACATACCTCTCTCAGAAATAGACAAATCACCCAAGCAGAAAATCAATAAAAGAAAACAAGAGCATTGAATGACACAGTGGACCAGATGGACCTCATAGAAATATACAGAACATTCCACCCTAAAACAACAGAATACTCATTCTTCTCAAGTACACATAAAACCTTCTCCAGAATAGACCACATACTGGGTCACAACCGATCAGGGCGCAACCGATACCAAAAGGCTGAGATTATTCCCTGCATATTCTCAGATCACAATGCTTGGAAACTGGAGCTCAATCACAAGGAAAAGTTCCGAAGGAACTCAAACACCTGGAGGCTAAAGACCACCTTGCTTAGGAATGCTTGGATCAATCAGGACAGCAAAGAAGAACTGAAACAATTCATGGAAACCAATGAGAATGAAGACACTTTGGTCCAAAACCTATGGCATATAGCAAAGGCGGTCCTAAGGGGGAAATACATAGCCATCCAAGCCTCCCTCAAAAAAATTGAAAAATCCAGAACACACCAGCTGTCTCTACATCTTAAGGAACTGGAGAATCAACAACAAATTAAGACAACTCCACACACAAGAAGGGAAATAATCAAGATTAGAGCAGAGATCAATGAGATAGAAACCAGAGATACAGTAGAACATATCAATGAAACTAGAAGCTGGTTTTTTGAAAGAATCAATAAGACCAATAAACCATTGGCCACACAAATCCAAAAGAAAAGAGAGAAAGCTCAAATTAATAAAATTATGAATGAAAAGGGAGAGATCACAACTAACACCAAGGAAATAGAAACAATCACCAGAAGTTATTATCAAAAGTTATATTCCAATAAGTTAAGCAACCTAGATGAAATGGATGCATTCCTGTAAAACTATAAACTCCCAAAATTGAACCAGGAAGAAACTGACAACCTGAATAGTCCTATATCTAGTAACGAGATTGAAGCAGTGACCAAAAACCTCTCAAAAAACAAGAGCCCAGGACCTGAAGGATTCCCTGGGGAATTCTCCAAACTTTCAAAATAGTAACACCTATTCTCCTGAAGCAGTTTCAAAAAATTGAAGCAGAAGAAAAACTTCCAGATTCTTTTTATGAAGCCAGCATTACCCTGATCCCCAGATCAGTGATATTTAACATCTTTTCATGAGTCTGTTGGTCATCTGTATGTTTTGTTCAAATTAAGTGTCCATTCAGGTCCTCTGCCCACTTTTTAATGGGACAGTTTGTTTTTCATTGACTTGTATGAATTCTTTAATTTTGGATCTTAACTCCTTATATTATATCATTGGCAAATATCTTCTATTCACTGGGTTGCTTTAAAAAATACTCCTGTGTGCTCCTGGTTAAAAACCAAATGTTTAATGGAATATTTTAGCTACTCTTTGCAACCTATATCTTATGACTATTATTAATCTTGATCTTGATTTTTCATGCAAATTAGTGTCAAGAATAATAAAAAGCAATTGGACTAAAAACTTTAAAAATATGTTTTTCAGTAATCTCAACTTCTTATCCAAAGTATTATAATTAAATTCTGAACATAGGATATTTCATTGGTGCTCTTGATAAAACCTTTGGGCTTTAACTGGAATAGAAGGAAAGCAAAGTTAAGTATTAGAAGCTAAAGTTAAAGACAATATTGAAAAATCAGCTGTGGGATGCCTGGGTGGCTCAGTTGGTTAAGCAGCTGCCTCCAGCTCAGGTCATGATCCCAGTGTCCTGGGATCGAGTCCCACATCGTGCTCCTAGCTTGGCAGGAAGCCTGCTTCTCTCTCTGCCTCTGCCTGCTGCTCTGTCTGCCTGTGCTCGCTCACGCTGTCTCTCTCTCTCTCAGTCTAACAAGTAAATAAATAAAATCCTAAAAAAAAAAAAAAGAAAGAAAAGAAAGAAAAATCAGCTTGTAAATAATCAATTATAAGCAATATTTAGACTTGAGACTATCTTTTTCTTTTTTAACTGTCTATATATAAAACCAAAAAATTGTATAAAGATATCAATTATACAGAAGAAAATGCACACAATTAGAGGGGAAGACAAAGCATTTGGGATAATCTGCTCAGCTGCAATGCATACCCGTCATTCCCTTGTTTCTTTGTGGTCCATTCCCATGGTCAGAGAATACAAAACTTTTTTTTTTTTTTAATATAGTTTGTATTCTCTACAGTGGTTTTAGGTTCATAGAGCATTTGAGTACAGAAAGTACAGAGATTTCCCAAATATGGCCTCCATTCACATGTCCAGTCTCTCCACTGGCACTATCTCCCACCAGAGTGATACATTTGTATACTTCATGAACCTACATTTTTGCACCATTATCACTCAAAGTTCAACGTTTGTCTTAGGGCTCACTCTTAGTGTCACCTATTCTCTAGGTTGGACAAATGTGTAATGGCATGTGCCCTCCATTATATACCATACAGTGTATTTCACTGCCTAAGAATCCTTTTTGCACCATGGATTCAGTCCTCACCTCCCCAACCCCAGCAATCGTTGATCCCTTTACTGTCTCCAAAGTTAGCCCCTTCCCAGAATGTCATGTAGTTGGAATCTCACAGCATATAACCTTTCTCAGGCTTTTTTTTCACTTGGTAATATGCATTTAAGGATCTTCCATATCTTTTCATGCTTGATCGTGCATTTCTTTTTAGCACTAAATAAAATTCTATTTTCTATGTGTACCAGTTTGTTTGTCTCTCCACTCACTAAAGTACACCTTGTTTGCTTTGAAGTTTTGACAATTATGAATAAAACTGACATAAATACCCATGTTCCGGTTTTGGTGTGAACATAAGTTTTCATTCCTTTGGGTAAGTATCAAGGAGTACAATTGCTGGATATGTTAAGAGTCTGTTATATCATACTTCCTTTCAAAGTGACTGTATCATTTTGCTTTCCCAGCATTTTTCCAGCAGTGAATGAGAGTTCCTGTTGTTCCACATCCTTGCCAACATTTGGTGCTATCAGCATTCCGGCTATTCCTATAGGTGTAGTATCTCACTGTTTTAATTTGAAGCTCCTACTGATAAATGATGTTAAACACTTTTTATACTGTTATTTGCCAGACGTAGCCTTTTTTTTTTTTTTGACTTTAATTTTTTTTATTTTTTATAAACATATATTTTTATCCCCAGGGGTACAGGTCTGAGAATCATCAGGTTTACACACTTCACAGCACTCACCAAATCACATACCCTCCCCAATGTCCATAATCCCACCCCCTTCTCCCAAACCCCCTCCCCCCGGCAACCCTCAGTTTGTTTTGTGAGATTAAGAGTCACTTATGGTTTGTCTCCCTCCCAATCCCATCTTGTTTCATTTATTCTTCTTCTACCCACTTAAGCCTCCATGTTGTATCACCACTTCCTCATATCAGGGAGATCATATGATAGTTGTCTTTCTCTGCTTGACTTATTTCGCTAAGCATGATACGCTCTAGTTCCATCCATGTTGTTGCAAATGGCAAGATTTCATTTCTTTTGATGGCTGCATAGTATTCCATTGTGTATATATACCACATCTTCTTGATCCATTCATCTGTTGATGGACATCTAGGTTCTTTCCATAGTTTGGCTATTGTGGACATTGCTGCTATAAACATTCGGGTGCACGTGCCCCTTTGGATCACTACATTTGTATCTTTAGGGTAAATACCCAATAGTGCAATTGCTGGGTCATAGGGCAGTTCTATTTTCAACATTTTGAGGAACCTCCATGCTGTTTTCCAGAGTGGCTGCACCAGCTTGCATTCCCACCAACAGTGTAGGAGGGTTCCCCTTTCTCCGCATCCTCGCCAGCATCTGTCATTTCCTGACTTGTTGATTTTAGCCATTCTGACTGGTGTGAGGTGATATCGCATTGTGGTTTTGATTTGTATTTCCCTGATGCCGAGTGATATGGAGCACTTTTTCATGTGTCTGTTCGCCACCTGGATGTCTTCTTTGCAGAAATGTCTGTTCATGTCCTCTGCCCATTTCTTGATTGGATTATTTGTTCTTTGGGTGTTGAGTTTGCTAAGTTCTTTATAGATTCTGGACACTAGTCCTTTATCTGATATGTCGTTTGCAAATATCTTCTCCCATTCTGTCAGTTGTCTTTTGATTTTGTGAACTGTTTCCTTTGCTGTGCAAAAGCTTTTGATCTTGATGAAATCCCAATAGTTCATTTTTTCCCTTGCTTCCCTTGCCTTTTGCGTTGTTCCTAGGAAGATGTTGCTGCGGCAGAGGTCGAAGAGGTTGCTGCCCGTGTTCTCCTCAAGGATTTTGATGGATTCCTTTCGTACATTGAGGTCCTTCATCCATTTTGAGTCTATTTTTGTGTGTGGTGTAAGGGAATGGTCCAATTACTGATCCAGGCATTTCTTTATTTTGTTGCAACTGGAGATAGTACCACTGTAGAACTTCCATTTGAGTCCTCTAAATTCAGATGGTGAATTTCCCATTGACTCCAATGACTTCAGATAACCCCCTATCAGCAACTTTGTGCAACAATGTCTTGCAACGAAAAGCACATGAAGGGTTTGGTTTACACCTCTGCTTTCTTCTTAAAACATGAAATGGAAAAGCCAAAAGGAAGAAATGAAGCTAGGCTGATACAAATGGGTTTTATTCTAAAAAGAGGTTTTGAAGGACCCATTCAATGGAATCATCTAACTCCAAGTAAATTTAATGAAAAAAGAATACATGCATATCTTCCTTACATTAAAACAAAATCCAGTGATTTCAAACAAATTGTTGATGTGGTACAGCCGTCTTTTTCCTTAGTCCCAGAAGAACTTCAGAGAATGTGCAGGATCCCCTGGAGAATGTGCACGTCGGGGTGTGTTCTCTTCCACACTTCAGTGTGGGGCTGTTGTTTGGAACAAATAGGAGGCAATTTGGTTAGTCTGTGAGAGGGCAAAAGAGATGTTTAATGTGTTATTTTACTTCTCTGTCTCTTTGTCTCTCGAACACAGTGTCGGCAGCATAACTACAGGAAGTGGGACTAGTCCTGGTGGCCTCAGGAATAAAATCAGGACAAGAAAGAACCCCTATACAGTGTAAAGCCAGGGAAATTAGACTAATCTCTGGCTGTGGCTATTTCATGCTCTCCCCTTGAAACCCACAAAGGAAGCAGCATCTAAGAAGTTTATCTTTTAATATAGCTTTTCTGGGGGCAAAAGGTGAAGATGTGACCTGAGAGCTGTCTGTGGGTGGGACTAACTGACTGGTTTTCTGGTATCTTCCATTTCTCACCTGGTGGAATATTCATCAACTCCCCACCCCCTAACTTTTTCCAGCTGACAACATAGCGCTGCCCTTCTCCATATGCATTGTTTAATAGTGTAAACCATTGTGTCATGTAAAAATGAGACCAAAAACAGCACATTAGGGAACACAAATATTTCCAAACAAAACCAATATACTGGATTACAGTTTCCAACCTAGGCAGAAATATTAGAAAAGAGGGGCTAAACATAATAATATTAATAGTTACAAATAAACACATGGTATAAGGGAAGATATTCCAAATATGAAACCAGAACAAGGAAATGTTTAAAAATAGGAACCAAGCCGGGCATCTGGGTGGCTCATTGGGTTAAAGCCTCTGCCTTCGGCTCAGGTCATGATGTCAGGGTCCTGAGATCAGGCCCTACATCGGGCTCTCTGCTCATTGGGGAGCCTGTTCCGCCCCCCCCCACCCCGCCTGCCTCTCTGCCTACTTGTGATCTCTGTCTGTCAAATAAATAAATAGAATTAAAAAAAAAAGGAACCAAGAAAATACTGAGTATTAAAAAATGTGATAGTTGAAATATAAAATAAAATATGGTGAATAGTATTAAGGAACAAAACATTTTTTTTTAAGATTTTATTTATTTATTTATTTGACAGAGAAAAAGAGATAACACAAGCATGGGGAGTGGCAGTTGAGGGTGAGGGAGAAGCAACCACCCCTAAACAGGGATCCCTATGCGGGGCTTGATCCCAGGACCCAGCTGAGCCAACCAGGCGCCCCATGAGGAATGAATTGAAAAGCAAATCCATAAATTGCAAAGATCAAATAGAGAAAACTTTCCAGAAGGATTCTGAAAAATCCAGTTTATATCCTTCAAAATGTATGTTAAATGTTACTTTAAAGATAAAAATGAATGTAAAAAGACACACTACATAAATGCTCTTTATTTAAAAAGTTAACATGGCTCTATAAATATCTGAGAAAAGTTGATTTTTTTTTACAGTGGGATATACAGCTGGAAATAAAGAGGGATATTCATCCTGAAGACATAATCATCTCAAATGTTATACACCTAGTAATACAATTTGAAACAGAGACTGATATACATTAAGGGAGACATAGGTAAATACACAGTCATTGATAGAATAACCAAGAAAAAGGTTAACAGTATAGTTACAGAAGATTTAACAACACTATCAACAAGACAGCTGGTGTGGCCTAATTAATAAAGAATACTATGTTCATAACCACAGAAAAGATATCATTTTTAAGAGTACTTGGATCTTTCACCAAGGTGGATAATATGCTAATCAATGTGTTTCATATATTTCAAAAGGTTGAAATATTACAAAATATTTCCCAGCACACAGCAGAAACACATTAAAATTGCATTAAAATGTGATCTCTTGGGGCAACTGCATGGCTCAGTTAAGCATCTGCCTTTAGCTTAGGGCATGATCTCAGGATCCTGGAATCTAACCCTGCATCTAGCTCCATGCTCAGCAGGGAATCTGCTTCTCCCACTCCCTCTGCCTGCCTCTTCTGCTCATGCTCTCACTCTTTTTCTTAAATAAATAAATAAAATCTTTAAAAAATTTAATATCTTGGAAAGCTTGAAATATTTGGAAATTAAGGAGCAAAATTCAAAATCTCATGAATTAATGAAAGCAGCCTTGAAATTTGGAGATATTTTTAACTGAAGGATAGATAAATACAAGAGATAAAAATTTGTTGGACAGGACTAGGAAATATACAGCTTCCAATGTATGTTAGAAGTTTGAAATCAATGATTTATTTGAATAATGAAAAATTAATGATTTAAATTTTAAAAATAAATTAAATTTAAATTTGTAAATATAAGGAAAAATAAAGTGACACATAGAAAACCAATGAAGGAATTAACAAAGCCATAATTTGATTATTTGAAAGGAAAAATTAAAATGATAAAAGTTCACCAAAATATATCAAGTGTAACAAGAAAGTAGAAATTGCCAATATTAGGAATGAGAGAAATGACATCACAGCAGATCATTGGACTATTAAAAGGATAATAGTAAAGTAGTAGAAAAACATTATTTCAAAAAATTCAACAGGCCTTCCCAGAGTCCTGAGATGGAGCCCAGCTGAGCAAGGGAACCTGCTTCTCCCTCTGCCCACTGCTTCCCCTGCTTGTGCTTTCTCTCTGTGTCAAATAAATAAACAAAATCTTTAAAAAAAAATCAATAGCTGTGATCTCAGGGTCCTGGGATCGAGTCCCGCATCGGGCTCTCTGCTCAGCAGGGAGGCTGCTTCCTCCTCTCTCTCTGCCTGCCTCTCTGCCTGCTTGTAATCTCTATCTGTCAAATAAAATAAATAAAATCTTTAAAAAAAAAAAAAAAATCAATAGCTTATATAAAATAGAAAAAAAAAAACTTTTAAAAGCAATTTAATCAGGAAAATGGAATGGAGGTACTTTCCCCAATTCCCCTCATGAAATACAACTAAAAACTCTATATGGAATATATGTAATAAATACAATAAAAGTCTGAATGGTGGAAAGAAAACACAACTTCTAGGACCTTTAGGTGTCAGTGAAACAGGCTGACTTTTAGGAGTCAGTGAAGACTGAGTAGAGAATGTAGATTTCTGCCTGCGCTAGGAGGTAATGAGGCAATGTCCCCCTTCCACTGTCTGAGTGGTATCAGAAGAAGCCAGCTAAAACAGAAAGCTTAAGTAATATGTTGCTTCAAAATAAGTCAAGCAGAGAAAGTCAATTATATGATTTCACTCAATTGTGCAACATGAGGAATAACAGGGAAGACATAAGGAGAAGGAAAGGAAAAGTGAATTGGGGCAAATTGGAGAATAAGGTGAACCATGAGAGACTGTGGACTCTGAAAAACAATCAGGGTTTTCGAGGAGAGGAGAGTTGGGGGTTATGTGAGCCTGGTGGTGGGTATTATGGAGGGCACCTATTGCATGGAGCACTGGGTCTGGTACATAAACAATGAATCTTGGAACACTGCATCAAAAACTAATGATGTAACATGGGAGCTTAAGTGGGTACGAGAAGAATAAATGAAACAAGATGGGATTGGGAGGGAGACAAACCATAAGTGACTCTTAATCTCACAAAACAAACTGAGGGTTGCTGGGGGGAGGGGGTTTGGGAGAAGTGGGTGGGATTATGGACATTGGGGAGGGTATGTGCTTTGGTGAGTGCTGTGAAGTGTGTAAACCTGATGATTCTCAGACCTGTACCCCTGGGGATCAAAATATATGTTTATAAAAAATAAAAAAATTAAAAGTAAAAAAAAAAAAAAAACTAATGATGTATTTTATGGTGACTAACATAACACAATAAAAAAAAAAGAAACAAACAAACAAACAAAAAATATCCCAAAGCCCAAGTTTTAATAAGAAATCACCTATCATACCAAGAATGAGGGATATCTTGAGCTGAATAAACAAAACAAAACCCCTAAGCCAAAAAAAAAACATATAAAAACAAACCACAGTATTGATGACAGCATTAAGATGACAGGGATTATAGAATTATCTGACAAATGTTTTAAAACAGTCATTATAAAGATGTATAAACAGGGGCACCTGGGTGGCTCAGTGAGTTAGGGGCCTCTGCCTAGTGCTCGGGTCGTGATCCCAGGGTCCTGGAATCGAGCCCCGCGTCGGGCTCTCTGCTCGGCAGGAAGCCTGCTTCCTCCTCTCTCTCTGCCTGCCTCTCTGCCTACTTGAGATCTCTGTCTGTCAAATAAATAAATAACATCTTAAAAAATGCATAAACAAGCAATTATTAACAAGCCGGAAACAAATAAACAAACAAACAAAAATAGATTCGCAGCAATAAAAGCAAGTCCCAGTAAAGAAATAGAAGACACAAAGAAGGAACAAATGGCAATTTTAGAACTGAAAAATATGGTAACTGAAATTAAAAAAGAAAAAAAATCCTAAAAGATGAAGAGCAGAAGTTCTTTGGAAGAGTGGAATGAAGAAAACAGAGGAAAGAGCCCATACATTTGAAGACAGATCATTGAAATTATTCAGGCAAAATAATCCTAAGAAAATACACTAACACGTAGAACCTCAGCCCCTGTGGGAGTATAACAAAAAGAGAAAAATAATCACATCCACTTCATTGGCATTCCAGAAAGTGAGGAGAGAGAGGGCAGATATGAAAAAGTAACAAAGAGAAAATGAAAAAAAAATTCATTACAATATCATTCAAAGCCAGATTTTAAAAGTATATTTAATGCTGTCAAAAACTAATGATGTGTTTTATGGTGACTAACATAACAAAATAAAATTAAAAAGAAATAATAATGTTGCTGAAACAACTGCATAAACATTTAGAAAAGGCAAGAAATAATGAAAAAAGTAACTAAAATACTTAAAATAGGGTAATTTACAACAGTGCCAAGAAATTAGCAATGAATCCAAAAGATATGGGAAATGTCTACAGAAAAAAGTATATTTTTTAGATATAATAAAATAATTACTAAACAAATTAAGAGATAGATGAAACCTTAGGTAGGAAAACAATATTTTAAACATATCAGTTATCCAAAAATTGATCTGTAAAGTTTCAATAAAATCCCTATAGTTCTTTTGTAATTTTGAAATGATTCTAGAATATGTGTGGAAATGTGTAGCACAGTAAGAGTGATACAAAATTGTATACACTCTTTCGATCAAGAGGGAGACCTATTTCCCTTTCTCTTGTATTTTGGTGGCCTGGCCAATGGACTGATGTTAAGCAGTTTGTAGGCCTAGCCTTTAAGAGAACTCACAGCTTTTGTGCTGGCCCCCTGGAATTCTAAGCCACCATGATAGAAGTCTGCGCACGCTAAGTCTCCCATGCTGTGAAGAAGGCGAAACTAATGAGAGAGAGAGAGAGAGAGGCAGACAGGCAGATATTACTTGATTACTTCTGGTCAGCCCCTAACCATTTGAGTTAGTTCAGCAGAGACTCCAGAGACATCAAGGGATAGAGACCAACTGTACCCTGTCTAAATTCTTAACCTACAGAGTGGTGAGAAATAATCAATAATAATAGTTATTATTATTATTATTATTAATAGTTATTGTTATTATTATTATTATTATTTTTAAAGATTTTATTTATTTATTTGACACTGATCACAAGTAGGCAGAGAGGCAGGCAGAGAGAGAGAGGAGGAAGCAGGCTGCCCGTGGAGGAGAGAGCCTAATGTGGGGCTTGATCCCAGAATCCTGGGATCATGACCCCAGCCGGAAGCAGAGGCTTTAATCCACTGAGCCACTCAGGCACCACTATTATTATTATTATTGCTGTTTTAAATCATTAAGGTTTTAGGGTAGTTTGTTATATAACAATATGTACATAGAACCATATGAAAATACAGTAGGATTATTACAAAAAGAAAAGGTAAGTAATGACGAACACAGAATTCAAGACAAAGCTCAATTTAGATTGGGCAGCATGGCAGATGTGCCCATTAGTTGGATACTAGTGACATACAGGTTATTACTAAAGGTTGTAGATTTTGTTTTGAGTAGTGGTTTTTCAAGTACTGACAAATTATTAAAAATGAATAATTAACTAAATCTTAACCTTCATTTATTTTAATTGTGTTATGTGTGGGCTAATAAGAATGTGTTATAAACCAATTATTGTAATTATTCCAGTTTTCATCCCATGGTATCCAATAAAAAAAATTACTATCTATGGAAATACTAGAGTAGATTTTATAAAATTTCAAATCTCAAATATTATTATGAGCTGCTAGAATTTTTAGTCTTTTTTTTTTTTCTTACTCTTTCTCTTGTCTTTTATTACCTTGCTTCAGGGTTAAAAGTGCTTTTCCAAGAAAAATAAAATACACATTTAATTTCCTTATACTGCAGTTACAAAATGATTTATAAGAATTTCAACAGATGGAAAATGTTGACAGAATTTAATATAACTCTTTCTTGTAGTTATTATTTGTTTTATAGAGATGTTAATCTTAAGGACAGGTTAAATCATTAAGTTCCTTCCAGGAATAAATCCAGATGAAGTACACAAATTTCCAGTGACATATACTTATAATAATTTACTTTAGTGAAAACCTTTATCATAACAGACTAAATTGTGTAGTGGTTCCTAGAAATGTTTTTTTTTTTTTTAAAGAATGCAGATTTCATAACAGCCTATTTTTCAAATGCAGCTTTTATTGTATAAATAAGACTGTAGCAGTAACAGTTTTTAAAAAAACTTAAGAAAGCTTCCAACAAACCATTTTAAATTGTTGATATTTTTGTGTATTTTTAAATACATACTTTAAAATTTTATAGCAGTATAATATGCATAAGCATATATCCCACAGAATACTATCCCCAATACACTCAAGGCATATATCCCTTACAATACCATCTCTATTAAGAAATGTAACACTAACATTACTCTGGAAGACTCAGTCATAGGTCCTTACAAATTTCTTTCTTCCCAAAGGAAACCATTATATGATATCTAAAAGCATAGCTGAGTTTTGCATGTTTGGGAATGCATTTCAGTAGAATCATAGAGCCTGACTTTTTTTCAAAATATGTTGGTGATACTTTTGCATGAATCTGCATGTGGCGGATGGTACCCTTTCATTGCTGTCTAGTATTTCACTGAGTGGACATATCAAACTGCACCTTTTCTTCTGGCAGGTAGTTAGTATCAAAGTAGATCATCTTTGAACAATCTGGGACTAAGTTGATCAGAAGCTAGTTTTCAATCTCTGTAAAGGCTGAAGTATTTTTTGTTTGCTTCTCCTAACACAGGGCATTCTTACACAGGTCCCAAATAATACTTGGGAGTTTATTAGACTCCCCTCCTTCTTGGAGGACACTTAATTCCAATTTTTGCCTTTAGTACTTGTGAAACTACCGAGACCTCTGCTCAGCTTCTTAAAGTCCGTTGAAACCTAAGAATTGCCAAGTGCCTGGAGGAGAATGTTGAGGGAAATGCCAAGCTCCCCTCTGTGTCGTCCCTTTCTCTCTGGGATGCTGGACCTCTACTCTAGTTCTTGTTGCTTCAGCTATTCTCAAAACCCTTTAATAGATTATATTTTTTTTACTTTAAAAAAAATTTTTTTAATAAACATATAATATATTTTTATCCCTAGGGGTACAGGTCTGTGAATCGCCAGATTTATACACTTCATAGCACTCACCATAGCATATACCCTCCCCAATGTCCATAACCCCACCCCCTCCCTCCAGCAACCCTCAGTTTGTTTTGTGAGATTAAGAGTCACTTATGGTTTGTCTCCCTCCCAATCCCATCTTGTTTCATTTATTCTTCTCCTACCCCTTAACCCCGCATGTTGCATCTCCACTTCCTCATATCAGGGAGATCATATTTAAATAGATATATATGATGAAAATAGAATAGCATCTATTATATATGTATATATGTATGTGTGCATGCTATTTGTGTATATATTATGTGTATATACTATATGTGTATATTATTTCCATGTGTATATATACATATAATACCCAACTCTATACTCTCCCCTTTTGTGTTGCTCCACTTAATGTTCAGAGTAATTTTCTCCACAATTCTACTAGTCAATTTCCCATCCCCCAAGAACTTGTACAAAGCCTGGAGCACAAAGATTCTAAATATTTGTTGAATAAACAGGCAAATTCTCCTGAACCCTCTCTCACTCCTTTTACTGAAATATCAAGAAACCTTTGTTCACTGCACTCACCGGGCATCTTCAATCTCTTAACCATCTATAGTACCTGAAATCTCACTGTCTATGAAATGACCTTGTTACCTTCCACCTATTTCAAGGATATGTTTCATATACTCCATGTATTTCTTAAGTGAGAAAACTGCAGTTCACCAAAGATGGTTTTAAAACTATTGCTTTTTTCACTTCTATTTCTTTTGACTTCATTGCTGCTCAGCTATCACCTTTTGGTCTTACTCATCTTTGATATCTAATGACTTTTGATCTAACAAACATGTAAAAGCTGCATAGCATAGTTCTTCCTCAAACCCATTTTCCTTTTGTCTGGGTCTTATAGCTAGATTCTTGTCCCAGCCTCCCTTACTGCTACATGGGTCCATGTGACTGAATTTGGCCAATGGAGTTCCAAGGATGTGATGTTATCATTTCCAGTTTGGCCCCATAAATTCTCCACTGTTTCTCTTCCTCCCTCTTCCAGTAGGATGTTGGTTTCCGTAGTAACACTGCAACTTAATATAGAAAATGGCAGACAACCCCCCCTTCATCTTGTGTCTCTGAATGGCTGTGTGGAGCAGAGCCCCTTGTTGCTGATTGGATTTCAAATAAACTACAATATGTTTGTAACCTCTGAGATTTGAAATTGACATGTTATTACCCTTAGAATTACCTTTGGTAATGCACCATGCTACATCTCCATATTGATAAATTCTGCTATAATTCTAGAAATTTTAGGACTTTAAGATAAAAAAGTATACTAGTATCATAGTTCTTGGACTTTATCATGAGATAGCATGGTAATGGTAACAAACTTTACTTCCATTTCAGAAAACTAGAAAACCTAACACATTCTGTAATATGAAGCTGTTGTACATCTAATTATTTCTATAATTTGTAACCTTAGCTATTTTTATTAATTTTTTTAATTTTATTTTTTTCAGTGTTCCAAAATTCATTGTTTATGCACCACACCCAGTGCTTCAAGCAATATGTGCCTTCCAACCAATCTTTTAACCTGCCCTTAACTCTCCTTCTATTGTTTTCCATAATTATTCTGAGTCCTCTCCTCTCACCTCAAACTTTTCCTCTCATATTTTTAGTGTAGATTTTTTTTTGTTTGTTTGTTTGTTTGCTTTGTTTTGTGGGTTTTTTTTTATTTTTCCCTCTTTAGCTTATTAAGATATCACTAGTGGAGGACTGGTCTGCTACATGCTCATCCACCAAAACTGGAAGCATCCCTTGCCTGGTACCTAATTCCTATCCTCTCATATTTTTAGAATAGGCTTCTTCTTTGAGACAGTTGAAGCCATCATATATTTCTCCCACAATAAAATATTTGAATTATTTTATTTCTCATACCAAACCCTCTTCTACCTCAGTGACTTAGGGAATACATTGCAGATCCTGAAGATCATTTGACTTAAGTCATTTAAACTCTTTATCTGTAAAATGGGAATTAAAGTCTTTGAACTGACTACTTAGATCTATTATGATGGCCAAATAAAGTTAATATATATATATATAACAATCTTTACTTTTTAAGGGATTATTGCAATTTTTATCCATAATGCTGTACTATTTTTATTTCTAGTTAGGCACTGTTTAAACACACATCCCCAATCATCAAATATGGTTTATTATGTAAAATTCCAAAATGTTAAGTTGTAAGTTTTATGGGAACAAAATTCTCTGTGGTCAGGATGTTGGTCATTATTTCTTAGTTTTATCATCATAAATTAAGTTCTATGTTTAGTCATTCCTTGGATATTGTGTTCATAAGGGTACACATATATGTCCTTCCTCATTGCCTCCAGATGCAGCAAATAAACAATTTCTTCAGTGTTATTTCCACAGTTTTAATTTATAGGCTGAAATTAAACTATCTAATAAATATCATTTATAACCCTACCAGATAATTCAGTTGACAACTTCTTTCATAGTGTATATGTTCAATGAACATGTTTGAATATCTATTATCTTCAAGGAGCTGTTCCTCTGAAGGATATATCAGGAGATATATCTCCTAAATATATCTCCTGATTTTAGGAGGATTAACTAAAATGCAACTCCCATCAACTGACCAAATTGGAAGATGCCATCTATAAGATTCATACAGTTTCTCCAGCTGCACCTTAGAATTCATTCCAGATTTCTCTATCTCCCTCAGCTGCTACATCCAATCAGTTAGCATCTCTGATAATTTCATGAGATAAATATTTCTCAGAGGTGTGCCTTCTTCGTTAAGGTCTCTAGCATTTGTCTCTACATAACTTGACCCTGCATATATCATAAGTTTTATGTCATTTAACCATGACTTTTAACATTATATTAAAGTCATGGAGAACATGTTATAGTTCTACAAATGTATTATGATTTTCTACATTTCCATGGTGGTACTCACATGGTTTTCTCTCACCAGAATGCCCATTCTCTTGTTTTTCTTTTTTTTTTTTTCTTCCAACTTTTTGTTTAAATTTTAGCTATTGATATATAGTATAATATTGGTTTCAGGAGTAGAACTAAGTAATTCATCACTTACATATAACAACCAGTGCTCATGATAACAACTGCCCTCCTGAATGCCCATCTCTTATCCCCCACCCCCCACCCACCTCCCTCCTATAACCCTCAGTTTGTTCCCTATCATTAAGTGTCTCTTGGCTTCCCTCTCACTTCTTCTCTCTTTTTTCCCCTTCCCACATCTGTTTTGTTTCCTAAATCCCACATATTCATGAAATCATATCGACTGACTGATTGCCTGACTAATTTCACTTAGCATAATATACTCTAGCTCCATCCACATCATTACAAATCAAAAGATTTCGTTGTTTTTGATGGCTTAATAATATTCCTATATGGTATATCTATACCACTTTTTCTTTATCCATGCATCAGTTGATAGACACCTGGGCTCTCTCCATAGATTGGCAATTGTTTATGATGATGCTATGACATTGAGGTGCATGGACCCTTTTAAATATGTATTTTTGTATTATTTGTGTAAATACCTAGTAGTGCAATTGCTGGATCATAGGGTATTTCTATTTTTAACTTTTTGAGGAAACTCTGTACTGTTTTTCATGATGGCTGAACCAGTTTGCATTCAAATCAACTGTGCAAGAGGGTTCCCTTTTCTCTGCACCCTTGCCAAAATTAGTTGTTTCTTGTGTTGTTAATTTCAGCCATTCAGACAGGTGTGTCTTGTTATCTCATCATGGTTTTGATTTGTATTTCTTTGGTGATTAGCGACGTTGAGCATCTTTTCATACATCTGTCAGCCATCTGGATCTCTTCTCTGGAAAAATGTCTATTCATGTTTTCTGTCCATTTCTTAACTAGATTATTTGTTTTTTGAGTGTCGAGTTTGTTAAGTTCTTTATAGATTGTGAATACTAATCCTTCATCAGATATGTCATTTGCAAATATCTTCTCCCATTCTGTAAGCTGCCTTTTAGTTTTGTTGATTGTTTCCTTTCCTGTACAGAATCTTTTTATCTTAATGAAGCCCTAATAGTTCATTTTTGTGTTTGTTTCTGTTTCCTCCAGTGATGTGTCTAGTAAGAATTTGATATGGCCAAGGTCAAAGAGGTTTCAGCCTATGTTCTCCTCTAGGATTTTGATAGTTTCCGGTCTCACATTTAGGTCTTTCATCCATTTTGAGTTTATTTTTGTGTACAGTATAAGAAAGTGATCCAGTGTCATTTTTCTGCATGTTGTCCAGTTTTCCCAACACCATGTTTTGAAGGGACTGTGTTTTTTCCCATTGGATATTCTTTCCTGCTTTGTTGAAGATTAGTTGACCATATTGTTGCACACCCATTTCTGGGTTTTGTATTCTGTTCCATTGATCTATGTGTCTGTTTTTGTGGCATTACCATATTGTCTTGATGACTACAGCTTTATAATGTATTTTGAAGTCCGGAATTGTGATGCCACCCACTTTGCTTTTCTTTTTTAGGATTGCTTTCATTATTTGGGGTCTTTTGTTGTTCCACAAAAATTTCGGGACTTTTTCTTCCAACTCTGCAAAAAATGCTGTTGCTATTTTGATAGGGATTGCATAAAATGTGTAGGCTGTGTTGGGTAGTATAAACATTTCAAAATATTTGTTCTTCCAATACATGAACATAGAATTTTTTCCCATTTCTTTGCATCCTCTTCAATTTCTTTCATAAGTGTTCTGTAGTTTTCAGAGTACAGATCTTTTACCTCTCTGTTAGGTTTACTCCTAGGTATCTTATGGCTTTTGGTACAATTGTAAATGGGATTGATTCCTTGATTTCTCTTTCTGCTGCTTCATTATTGGTGAATAGAAGTGTAACAGATTTTCTTACACTAGTTCTATATTCTGAAGCTTTGCTAAATTCATGTATGAGTACTTAGTAATTTTTTGGTAGAGTCTTTTGGGATTTCTACATAGAGTATCATGTCATCTGAGAATAGAGAAAGGATGATTTTTTCCTTATCAGTTCCAATGTTTCCTACTTCTTTTCTTTGCCTGATTGCTGAGGCTAGGACTTCCCATACTACATTAAAAAAACAGTGGTGATAATGAACATCCCTATCTTGTTTCTTACCATAGGGGAAATGTTCTCAGTTTTTTTCTACTGAGAATGAATGATACTAGCTGTGCGTTTTTCATTCGTGGCATTTATGAGGTTGAAATATGTTCCATCTATCCCTACTTCGTTGAGGGTTTTTATCAAGAATGGACGCTGTAGGCATTCCTGGGTGGCTCAGCGGGTTAAGCCTCCACCTTCAGCTCAGGTCATGATCCCAGGATCCTGGGATTGAGTCCCACATCAGGTTCTCTGCGCACCAGGGAGTTTGCTTCCTCCTCTCTCTCTCTGCCTACTTGTGATCTCTCTCTCTCAAATAAATAAATAAATTCTTAAAAAAAAAAAAAAGAATGGATGCTGTATTTTTTCAAGTAATTTTTCTGTATCTATTGAGGGGACTATAAGGTTCTTATCCTTTCTTTTATTAATGTGGTGTATCATGTTGATTGCTTTGTGAATGTTGAACCACCCCTGCATCCCAGGAATAAATCCCATTTGATAATGATAAATAATTCCTTTAATGTACTGTTGTATTTGATTTTCTAGCATCTTCTTGAGAATTTTTGCATTCATGTTCACCAGAGATAATGACTTCTAATTCTTTTTAGTGTGGTTTTGTCTGGTTTTGGAATAAAGTAATGCAAGCCCGTAGAGTGAGTCTGGTAGTTTTCCTTCCACTTACAGTTTTTGGAACAGTTTGAGAAGAACAGGTATTAGCTCTTCTTTAAATGTCTGATAGAACTTCCCTGGGACGCCGTCTCATCCTGGACTTCAGTTTGTTAAGAGATTTTTGATTACTAATTCAATTGCTTTGCTGATTATAGGTCTGTTCAATTTTCTATTTCTTCTTGTTTCAGTTTTGGTAGTTTGCATGTTTTTAGGAATTTATCTATTTCTTCCAGATTGCCCAGTTTGTTGATGTAATTTTTCGTAATATTCTCTTATAATTGTATTTCTGTGGTGTAGGTAGTGATTGCTCCCCTTTCATTTGTAATTTTACTTATTTGGGTCCTTTCTCTTTTCTTTTTGGTAAGTCTGGATAAGGGTTTATCAATTTTTTTTAATTCTTTCAAAGAACCAACTCCTCTTTTTGTTGATCTGTTCTATTGGTTCTTTTTTGTTTGTTTCTATATGATTTATTTCTGCTCTAATCTTTATTATTTCTCTTCTTGTGCAGGCTTTAGGCTTTATTTCCTATTACTTTTCTAGGTACTTATGGTGTAAGGTTAGGTTGTGTATTTGAAACTTTTCTTGCTTCTTCAGGTAGGCGTGTATTGCAATATACTTTCCTCTTAGGACCACATTTGCTGTAGCCCAAAGATTTTGGACTGTTGTGTTTTCATTTTCATTGCTTCTATATATTTATGCCCCAAACTTGGGAGCACCTAAATATATAAATCAATTAATAACAAGCATAAAAAGCACATTGATACTAATACAATAATAGGGGACTTTACAATAGTAGGGGACTTTAACACCACTTACAGCAATGCTCAGATCATCTAAGCAGAAAATCAACAAAGAAACAATGGTTTTGAATGACACACTAGACTAGATGGACTTAACAGATATATTCAGAAGATTTCATCTTATAGTAGTAGAATAAACATTCTTTTCAATATCTGTACCCTCCCCCAGATAAGGGAAGTTTTCCAGTATAATTTGCTCAAATAATCCTTCTGCTCCTTTATCTTCTTCTGGGATTCCTTTCTTACAAATGTTATTATGCTTTATTGAGTTGCTGATTTCCCCAAGTCTACATTTTGTGATCCAATACCTTTCTTGACCTCGTTTTTTCAGCTTCATTATTTTCCATAATTTTGTCTTCTATACCACTGATTTGTTCCTTTCCTCATTGTCTTTGCATCCATTTGGTTTTGCATCTTGGTTAGCATTTTTAATTTCAGCGTGACTAGTTTTTTGTTCTTTTATCGCTGCAGTAAGGGATTCTCTAGTGTCTTCTATGCTTTTCTCAAGCAAAGCTAGTACACTTATAATTATTTTTTAAAATTCTGGTTCGAACATCTTACTTGTATTTGTAGTGATTAAATTCCTGGCCGAGACTTCTTCCTATTCTTTCTTTTGGGAGAATTCCCCCATCTTATCACCTTGTCTAGGTCACTGTTTTTGGGTGTGTGGAATTGTTAGGAAAGTCTGTTTTATTCCTGCTCCTGAGAGTAATGATTATGTTATGAAGAGGTCCAAAACAAAACAAGGCAAAAACAAACAAACAAAAAAGAAGCTAGATCCTAGGTGTGTTTTGGTTGCTTGTTAAAAGAAGATAGACACAGGGTGGAGGGGGAGGAAATAATAAATTTTAAAATACTAAAAAGAAATTCTTTCAAAAAGTATGCTAGATTCTAGGTGTGTGTTGGTCTATTCATTAAAAGAAGTTAGATTAAAAAAAGAGAAGGGGGAGCTAGATCCTATTTCCCCTAGAGTTGAAGCTTTGTGGCACTCTATGATCAGTAGACAGTGTGTGTAAGGAATTTGTGCTAGCCTCCTGGGGAAGGGACCTGCTGCTCTGATTCTCAGATGAATTTGCCCTAATGAGGATGCACCTGCAGGGCATGGGGTGGGGAGAGCACAGATCTGGCCTCCACTGTGTGATGCTGTTTTGCTCCCTAAGTCAATCAGTGCTAATGGGTGTAGAGAATGGCATTGCCCCACTTTCTCATCCCTAGAGCAGGGACTTCATTCCCACTGCTCTTCAGGAAGCCCTCTCAGAAGAGCAAACAATTAGCTCTCTTGTGTCCCGGGCTTCTGCCACATTCCTGCCTTCACCTTGCCTGTTTCTGAGCTGTCTACCTGCCAGGAGGCATACTATTTGTTTTATTTCAGGCACAAGTGGCTAGGTTTCAAAACTCCAAATATTAGAGACCTACATGGTCTGGACCTATGTTGATCATTTGGGGGAAGGGTCTTATTGTACTGTTACCAGTGGCTTCTTGTCTCAGAAATCAGATGTACAACCATGAAGCAATTCAGAATTTATGATAAAGTGCAGCTAAAAGCTGACATGAAAGTCTGCTGCCCTCAGGTGGTGTCTTTGTTCCTATGTCAGGGCATAGGGAAGCATGCTGGTGCTACTGGTTCTTTTGCCCATGGAGAGCCTGTGCCACCACTCCCAAATATACTCCAAGGAGCTTCCCTGTGACCCAGGGGATCCTCAGACCACACTGCCCACTCCTGGGTCTCCACTCTCCTTCCCCACTGGTGTACCACTGATTCAGCCAGGCACAACCCTAGCCATTATGCAGACCTCCAAAACATCAGACTCTGTGCTCTGTTTATAAAACAGTATTTAGGGGTGCCTGGGTGTCTCCTTCAGTTAGGAATCTGACTCTTGATTTCAAATCAGGTCATGATCTCAGGATCATGGGAACAAGCCCTGACTTGGTCTCCACGTTCTGTAGGGAGCCTACATGGGATTCTCACACTCTCCCTCTGCCCTTCCCCATTCATGCTCTCCTTCACTCTAAAATAATTCAATAAAATTTAAAAACAAAACCAAAAAACTTGTGGTTATTGGCTCCTCCCCTTTTCCCAGTCAATGGTTTTGTAAAAGTTTCTCTTATGCAGTTCCTTCCATGTGTTTTCTCTCCCTCCCTCTCTCTCTCTTTGATAGTTATCTGGCTTTGGGTCCCCTTACTCCACCATCTTAACTCCTCCTTCCTATTTTATTTCATCTAATATTATCTAGTTCTCTCTACTCACCAAATGATGGGCTTCTAAAATCTACTCCAACACAATGTACAAACTTCAATTGTCATGTGTAGCATTTATATAAATTTTATCTCTTATAGATTTACCTTAATTAGATCTTGTTGCAGGAATACCTCAATAGTAAGGATAGTATCAGGGTTATCTTGGAATGCCCAGAAATGTAGTATTAACTTAGTATAAACTCAAAGTTAAGATAACTTACCTTGCAATACTGTTGGATAATTATTAAGCAAAATGAAATTCCTCTTAATAGAGTGAAAGTAGAATTTTCAACTGCAACAATAGTTGCCGAAATGTAATAAAACAGCTCCAGAATACTGAAAGACATACCTTATAATTCTGAAACTATTTCTAGCTAAACTACCACTAAAGAATAAGGTAAAATACTATCAGCAAAAATTAAAGAAAAAACATAAAAGTGCTTATCTAAGAAAATTTTAATGAAGTGTTTATCAAAGAACACAGTTAACCCAGAATGACACAGGTTTAAATTGCACAGGTATAAATACCACTTATAACTAGATTTTTTTTTTTGAGAAAAACATAGTATAATAGTGTAGATCTATTTTCTCTTCCTTATGATTTTCTTAACACTTTCTTTTCTTTGTCTTACTTTAAGTATACAGTACATACTACATCTGATATACAAAATATCATGTGTATATGTGTATCATATTTATATGTATAAGTGTTAATTGACTATGCTATTGGTAGGTTTCTGGTCAACAGTAGACTAAATTCAAAAGTTTTACCCAGATTTTCAACTGCACAGAGGGTCAGCACCCTAATCACCACATTGTTCAAGAGTCAACTATATGCTTCACTAGGAATTTCTAGTTTTTTAAAAATTCACAAGGAATTTCTGTTTTTTTTTAAAAAGAACTGATGTTAAAAGAACCTGTGAGCAAGGAAGGTGGTATATATGTAGTGATTTCAATTAGCCTCATCTGTATAAAACACACAACTAATGATAATGACTAACTTGGTCATGAGAATCATGATAGAAAAAAATATCTGACAACAACATGTAAGGTGGCAAGGAGTGGGTTATGGTAAGAGTTAAACTGTGCCAAAGCCTTTATTATTTGATACTAGAGATGTTTATTAATATTATATTCTGTTAAATTTTAATGGCAGCCCCTATAGAATGTTGACTTTCTGGATCAGCAAAATAAATATAAAATTACAAAGAAAACTTAAATGATTTAAAAGAATCTAGGAGGTCAGAAAACAGGCTAGACATAGAGAAGTAACTACAAAACGTACAATTATGTCCCAGTAAGTCCCCAAATATATTGGGAAAAGTAGCCTCAGCAGTTAAAGAGCATAGATTTCTAGATTGAGAGAACTATAAAGTGAAATGTAATTTGGTGATAACTCTCAGAGAAGTATTGTGTAAATGTATATGAAGAATCTCACATCAATTTACCGTTTTAAACTAAGTAATACCATTTCTAGCACCTAGTAATTTATCCATAAGAGGTAATTAGAAGTGGCAATTGAAGAAATATACACATACTGAGACATGCATAAAACACAAAAATGCTTCATGCTGTGCAAAAAAATAGGTTCTCAAAACCCTTTATACAATAAGAACTAAAGTTTATAAATTTTAATTTTCTTTTATTTCTTTTATTAGTAAATAGAAAGATATAAAAATGTCATAATGTTAAAGGAAGTTCTTTCCTGCTAATGAGCTGTTGGGTAATTAACTTTTTTTCTTCAATATCCTCTTGATATTTATGATTGTGAAAATGCATTATTTTTGTAATCAGAAAAATACTGTGATTTTTTTGCAGTAGTGTGCATCAAATGTACTTCATATACAGGATAATTTGGTTGAAGCTCATACTGCCAAGAGAATTTACATTACACATTTCTTCTATAGTCTTACATGTGTATGTGTCATGCATGTGTGTGTATTATCTTGTACAAACTTTATAAAAAGCTTGAGGTAGGTGCTGTTATTACCAGTTTTTACAGATAAAGAGATTAAAGGTCAGAGAGATTATAATATGCAAGTTTTTAAGGCTTTACCTAATAGTTGTTTTGTAGAGTCTGTGTTCTTTGTGCCAATTTCTCAAAATATATATGGACTACTAATATATATATTTTTTAATTTATAGATCAATTTTTATAAGATTACCGAATGGCAGTTGTGGTGGTTCAGTTTGGTGAGTAGGCAAATATGTACACAGGGATCTCAGTCTCAGTTGATGTTTTCCCACTACTATAGGAACACCAGGTCCAAGCAGCTGTCCAGATATAAATTCTTTAACAATCTGTAACCGCAGATATAAACACCTCTCTTAAATAAGGAACATTCTCATGATCTTGACACTGCAATTTCCCAACATTATTAAGAAACATTCCCTAATTTCACAAAGAATGCTTGATGTTTTTCTTGGTTTTTTTTTTTTTTTTTTGGTGGTGGTGATGTGTTTTTTTTTTTTTCCCCTTCCAGTTTGTAAAGAGAACTGGGGGAAGATAAAACTGGACTTCTAGAGAGACCAGGTTCGTGCTGTGTGGGACTTCTCAGCTATCTGCAGCAGGCAACATGTCTTTGGCACTACTCTCTGTCCTCTGGCTCATCATTCAAACTCAAGGTAAGCACTAAAATACCGACATTTTATACAAAAGTCAAATTATTTAATGCATTTTTAAAGTAACATTGAGAAAGTAGCATTCTTATATTACCGAAGGATCACTACAGTTTGCATTTGGGTATATTTACTCAATTTACATAAACTCCATGCTCATGGTCAAGGTGTTGTGATTGGTATAATAATTTAGTTAGGATATACCTGAAATTTTACTTCTCATTCAATAATGCTACTAGATCTATAATTGTATTTTCTAAAACACACACACCAAATAACACAAGAGGATTAACTTCCAGACCAGAAATCAAGAATTTTCTTGCCATCTCCAATGTTATCTTGAATAACATTGATTATTTTCTACTCCATAAGGAGAAAATCATCTATCAAGACACAATTTGACTGAAAACTGTGCCAGGATGGATGACAAGGGAGACGTTTAACTAAAATTAGCATTAAATTAGACATAAATATAGTATTAAGCAAAATTAAAACTTAATTGACCAACCGAAGAGTTGAAGACTAAAATCTCCTAAAATTTATTCTAATCTCAACCCCAGCAACTCTTTCCATTAATTGGATTCATATTCTCCACTGATTAAAGAAAAACTTACAGTAATATATTTATAAATTTCCTGTTCTCCTGTGTAACGAATCCTCTTTGGGATAATATCATAGCAGAACTCTGGGGGCTGAGGAGGAGGGAAAGTCTGGTTGATAATTTTCCTTCAGGTTCTCCACGTCAGCCAAGTATTAAACTGTTTGATGTTCCCAAAGTCACCCTGTCTTTCAGTGGGAAATTGGCTCTAAGCACAGACATTTATCTTTGAAAATGGGAGCATTTAAAAATAAAACTGACCTTATGATTGAACAATTAAAAGAAAAAGTAGATAAGCTGCATCTGCCATCTTCCTAGACTGGTGCTACATAATTTTACATATTTTATGTTATTCAATTTTTATAGTAACCTCCATTTTAGGTAAGTAAACTGATAGGAAAGCAAAATAACTTCTATAAGGTCATTTAGGTAGGACTTGAGACCATATCTTTTGGCTCTGATATCAGTTCTTTTCCTACTATACACAAGTAAAATACAAAATTCTCTATGTAATTATCATACCAAGTATATCAAGAAGGATATTTAGCCTACTTGCTATCTAATTTTCCTACTTGCTATTTGATACTTTGAAATTGCTCCAGCAGTGGATAACAAAACTTTGTTCATATGAAATCTGAAGTCTTGAGGCAAAGGCTAATGAAAGAAAGAATATAATGGTTTATTGTTATACTTAGAAATAAAATAGTGGTTAGTAGAGTCTTCCCTAATAATGAGGTATTACCTGCTTATGACAAATTTTATTTTTGGAAGGGGTAGTCAGGGGTTACACCACAAAGAGAAAAAGACATAGAAAGGAAAAACAGATCTCTGAGAACACTGAGAGAAAAATCTACAATTTTGAAGAGGACTACAGTGGAAGAGGGAAATGGACTACAGGGCAGACTCCTGGCTTCTATAATCTCCCATGTACTGAGAAATCATCTGAAGAATTATTTCATCATCTCCCTGTCTTTCCAGGATAAGTAAATAGAGCAAAATAAAATTTCTTTGTTATCATAGCTGATAGGAAAAGGGAGAAGGAGAAACTTGCTTTTCTTTTCTTTTCTTTTCTTTTCTTTTCAAGATTTTATTTATTTATTTGACAGACAGAGATCACAAGCAGGCAGAGAGGCAGGCAGAGAGAGAGTGGGAAGTAGGCTCCCTGCTGAGCAGAGAGAGCCTATGTGGGGCCTGGTCCCAAGACCCTGGGATCATGAAATGAGTGAAGGCAGAGGCCTTAACCCACTGAGCCACCCAGGCGACCCAGGACCTTGCTTTTCTTAATACTTAATTTCTGGAAGAGAATTCAGTCTTTCATGCCATTTCAACAAAGCCAACCAACCAACCCAAACCAAAACAAAACCCAAGACCTTTAAATGTGTTATATTAATATTATCTCTTTTCTCTAGCAATAGCCATAAATCAAACATCTGAATTAGAGCTCTATGAAGTAGTTCATCCTAAAAAACTACACATTTTACACAAAAGGGAAATACAGAACAACCAAACAGAGAATGGCAAAGAGGTAAGTAATGTGAATGATAGTGGGATTTCACAACGATAGAGCCAATAAAGTGCCTTTTTACTAATAGAGGTAATGCCTAACAGTTTAATTTTGAAGGCCATATCCATAGCTCCTCTTTGTCCAGGAAAGAATACAGGATTCTCAGAAACACATTTAAACAGCAGGAAGAGAGTTAACTGTTTCAATTGATCAGAAAGAATAAAGCTGCTTAGACATTTCTCCAAGTTTGGAGGCTAAGGGGAGAGCATAGGAAAGGAAGCATTTCTAGAATGTTTCTAGAAAGAAATGTTTCTTGCTAAGTTCACCAAACCATACCCTCACTTCCTGTCCCACAGAATTTCCTTTTCCTTGAGCATTTTGTCTATAACAGAGAGTTCGATATTATATCATTAATTAGCAAGATTTATAAAATTTATTAAAGATATTAACTCTCTGTTACATTGTCACCAGTATTTATAATTTTTACCTTAGTTCTTAGTAGTTCTTAGTTTATTTTCTTTAGTATATTTTGTTTGGTTTTAAAGAATAAAGAATAAAGCTACTTAGACATTAGACATAATAAAAATAAGTGCATTATTATATCACTAGTGATCCTTTAGGAAACACAGTACAGTATATTGTATAGTTAGGCAAGTAATAAGCCCCTATCTTACACAGTAAAGTTAGTTTAATCTGTGAGTATTTTTGCTGTATTATTGTATATTTTGGAAATCCATCTTAATGTATGATTTGTGCTTATTTTACATATTTTAACTATATATGAGAACTGTTTTAAACTATAGGCACTTGTAATTATTCTTCTATATATGACAGTATCATTATATTATAATTATTTCAGATAGACTCAGAAATACAAATTGATATCAGTATATTATTAAATATTTTTAGGAAAGATATGAACCTGAACTTCAGTATCAGATAACATTAAATGGAGAAGAAGTTGTTCTTCACCTGCAAAAAAGCAAGTAAGTTGTATTTCCTGAAAGTCTAATCGCTAGATTATATTAACAAAATATGGAAAAATAAACCTTCTTGAGACTCTATTTAGTGTGATTTGAGATAGAAGACATGAAACGTTGAGTTTTAGATGTTAATTAGATTGCGTTAATGTTAGCTAAGACGGTTGTTGCTTTCTAAGGAAATTACATGCAAAATATAAACAAAGAGCAACACAGATAATTTTTCTTCCTTAATACTTCTAATTAATTGAAAATCTTTTCTACCCATATGAACTCAAATTTTTGACATAGCTTCCCACTATTTTTCTAAGAACATTTGTAAGGGTCATTCAGGGCATAGAGCCTGGGGATGTGATTTCACCAAATTCTACATCTCTCTGATACAATGGTCTTTTCTGCATGTTTGTAACCCAGCACCCTTCAGGGTCCCTCTGGAGGCTGGGGTTTTGATGCAAAGAATCCCAGAATAACCCTTTTGAGAATAGAGAATTTGCAGCTGAAAAGTATCTAGGGGCATTTATTCCCTTGAATCTTATGGGCATAATTAATGCTTTGATTTGCTTCAGCAACAGAGTTTCAGTGTTGGAAAAGGGTCAATGAGTCAGAATGTCTGTTGTTTCTCACTGTCTCAGGAACATTATCCCTTATTACCATCCTAAGTGTACCTTGCAATTTTCTGAAATTTGCAGACACATCCTAAGGCCAGACTACACTGAAACATATTACTCACCCAGAGGAGAGGAAATCACTACAGACCCTCAGAACATGGTAGGTTCTGAATGCTTTCTAGGATTCTTTCTGGGATCTGGCACTTATGTTGCAAGATGCATAGTTGTGAGGACAATTAAAAAAGAAATTAAAGGACTTGGAAAGAAAGTGCTTGTCTCTGACCAATGAAACAACAGATGAGAAGATGAAAAAAAAAATCATAGTCATCTTTTTTTTTAAGGTAAAGATAGGAGGAGGCTTCCAAGTATTGCATTTGTAGAAGCAACCACAAGTTCACTTCCCTCTTAAATGATCTTGTCAAAAGTTAGAAATATTCTGCCCAGTAGCTTCTTGAAACATCATATAGCTATTTACTATTTTTGAATAATATATGCATATATCCTGAGGTCAGAAATGGAATATTAATCACTTAATTAATATAATTTTATATCTCATTAAACCACTATGCCATAGATATATCAAGGCCTAGATGTCAGACATAGAAAATCAACGCCAAGGTAAGAACAGGAAGAGAATACAAAAAGATAATCATGGAGTGTTACCAAGCTAAGTCAATTTCTCAGAGTCCCTCTCCTTAGGCACTCCCAAACATATATATCTCTATAAAAAGACAAAACTTCTGTCACAGAATGGGTCTTTATTCCCTTCCCACTAAAACTTCTCATTTCATGGATTTCTTGATTTTGCTAACATTTAAATTAACTCGTGCTCTTGTGTGAATGGTTTATGATATCTTAATTTGGTACTTTTTCCAAGCCCTCTACAAGAAAATCTTTACGATGACGAGGTTTTTTCCAAATCAAGAAAAACATAGATAGAATTTTAGACCCTAAAACAAGTCAGTTTATTTTGAACAAGAGTTTATTCAATAGCTTGAATAAATTTGTTGGATCATACATAAGTATACATAAGTGACCCCCTACTTCGTTTATATAAAGCACCAACCATGTCCAAATCTCTAGTTGTGAACAAAGTTTCTATGGTTTTGATGCTGGTGAAAGGATTGCACTAACATACCAATTAAAATGACAAGTTGGACCAGCCCCATGAAGGGCTTAGGAGTGGTAGTGTGACTTCTTCAGAATCCTGGAATCTAGAAAAATGGTTACCTCATATAATTGATATGTGATGCACAATGTCTTAGGAACTCTACTTTTACCAGGAGCCCTCTTAAGTTCACACTCCTTGGACTTTTCTTTCGCGCAACAGCGCCAGAAAGTCAATTCAACTACCAAAGTTGGAATTTCCAGGGTCAATAGTAGAAGAAGTTGTAAAATTTCTAAAGTTCTCACTATTTTCGTTTCTGGGAACTGGTCTGGCTGTTACCACTATTTGAAGAACCTTCCTACATACGCAAAATAACAGGTTTCACCACAGCCATGATATGTTTATTCTTGTAGTTAAAAAACATATTTCTTTTTTCCATCTTTAGGAACATTGCTTCTATAAAGGACACATACTAAATGAAAAGCGTTCTGTTGCCAGCATCAATACTTGTAATGGGTTGAGGTGAGTCACCTGCAAAAATGGTAAACATTAAGTACAGTTTTTTTTTTTTTTTTGTAAAGATTTTATTTATTCATTTGACAGACAGAGATCACAAGTAGGCAGAGAGGCAGGCAGAGAGAGGGGAAGGGAAGCAGGCTCCCTACTGAGCAGAGAGCCTCATGCGGGGCTCGATCCCAGGACCCTGAGATCACGACCTGAGCCGAAGGCAGTGGCTTAACACACTGAGCCACCCAGGTGCCCCTTAAGTACCATTCTTTACACAGAACTGAGTCTTCCTGGACATCATATCTTCTTATTACCTTGGTAAAATCTTCTGCATAGATAAAATGCTGTCAAACTGAAGATTACAGTATAACACTTGCAAGCATTTTATAATTGTGTTTAACATGATTTTTAACAGTGTATGTGTTCACAGACACATGCATGTATGTGATATTTCTGTTCACAAAAATAATTCTTGCCAATTAGGGAAAATTTGGAAAGTAAGAAGAAGTGCAAATAAGAAAATAACCACCACAAAATTGTGCTTAGGAGCAACTACTATTACTAACACTTTGTCATATTTGCAGTCTTTATGCATATAGATATATATCTTTTACATGGTTGCAATATGAAATAAAATATATGTAGTTCTTCTAGATAGTTCATGCCACAGTATATCATGAGCTTATTCTTAGATCATGAAATGTATTCACAGATATAATTTTTAATGACTATCTATCCTGTATTTGTAATCCTCCATCATATGAATTCATTTTGTATTTCTGAACTTATTTTTGCTTCAGGGGTACAGGTCTGTGATTCGTCAGTCTTACACAATTCACACACTCACCATAAAACATACCCTCCCCAATGTCCATCAAACAGCCACCCCAACTCTCCACCTCTTTTGCCTCCAGCAACCCTCAGTTTGTTTCCTGAGATTAAGAGTCTCTTATGGTTTGTCTCCCTCTGTGGTTTCATCTCATGTCATTTTTCCCTTCCTTCCCCTATGACACTTTGTTCTTTTTCTCAAGTTCTTCCTATCAGTGAGATCATATGATTATCATCTTTCTCTGATTGACTTATTTCGCTTAGAATAACAGCCTCTAGTTCCATCTACATCGTTGAAAATGGCAAGCTTTCATTTTTAAAAAGAAGAATTCTTTAAGCTACTACTAGTTCGACCTGTTTCTCTGGCTAATTTGCTAACGACTCTTTCTCTCCTATGGGGTTCTCAGCATCTAAATGCTTCTTTACTCTGTCCTCCACGATATTCCTAGGACCTGCCAAGAAATGTTTGCTAAGCATATAAATAAACTATGGACAAATATTACTGAACTTATGATATAAATTCTAAATTCTTTGGGATAGCTTCATCTTAACAATTCTTGTTCAGAATTTTCTAGTAAATAATATAAACTTTATTTTACTATTGACAAGTACTGATTATAACTTAAATCAACAAAAGTTAGCTGGAAGACCTATGAATAAAAACTGCATGCTTGAGTTTAGGATTTAAGGAGAGGTATGCTTTGTTCTGGTCGGTATTGTGACTCTGTGTGGCAGATAATCTTGAAATATGAGTGTCTGTATATCACAGGGGATATTTTACACACCATGACCAAAGATACATGATAAAGCCTCTGAAAAGCACAGACCAAGAAGAACATGCTGTCCTCACGTATAACCAGGAGGAGCCAGACCTTGCTAATTATACTTGTGGTGTAAGAAGTGTTGGCAGGAAACAAGGCCATATTCGAACCTCCAGGTCACTCAATAGCCCAGAAGTAAGTATAGATTTCCCATGTCATCATTTCTTCCAATTATCTCTGCAATGAAATATGGTATACCATTGTGTTTAACAGTTACTCATATAGGCAAAACCTATGATTCATTTATTTATTCTTTAACTTAATTTCCCTCTGGAAAAAAAATCTCATTGGAATTTTTTCAAATTTTTAAGATAAAAATGATTATTAATGATGTCATTTTACTCTTTGAAAAGGAAAAAAACTATCTTCAGGCTGAGAAATACATTGATCTCTTGTTGGTGCTGGATAATGCCTTTGTGAGTATGAAATATACATGCTTCTTGGGTGGTTAAGTTGACTTTTAAGTTTTCTTATCAAATGGACAAAGGAAATAAGCTCTCCTAGTTGAAAATGCAGACTCTGGTCACCTGACTGTCATGTCTTTTCTATATGCCTTGCTGGTCTTATTCATTCACTGACCCTTTAATGTCCATCTACTGCCAATATATTCAGATATTGGAAGTATTCTTAATACCAGATAGCTATAAGAAATCAACTCTAATGATAAAAAATGGGTTATTAAAATATTTTCAAAATTCTCACTCTATTACAAAGTAGATGCAAAACTATATATATTTTACAAATTATATTTGTATCTATAAAAATACTATAATCTGTGATCCTAAACTAGCAAATACTGCTTTATAATCAAATTTTAATAATATTGAATTGGTTAGAAATATTAAAATTATTAATTTGACTTCTTTAACTTAGAAATGGAAAACACTGAAATATCTAAGAATGCCTACTTCTTTTCTTACCAAAAAATTCTTACCTTTAAAAAGAATTTTGTTGAAACAGTGTTATATAAGTAAGACATGAATGAATAAACATTTATTTATGTTGAAATATGTAATTTTTGTTAAAAATGTTAAATCCTGTACTGTGTCAACTTTTTAGAAATTATGTTTGTATTTTGTATTTTACAGTATAACATGCATAAGGGGAATCTAACTTTGATAAGAAGCTTTGTGTTTGATGTGATGAACCTACTCAATGTGGTAAGATATTTGTCCCGTACACTTGTATTTCTACGTTGAAGCTTGGGGCTTTCCTATGGTTTCACCAAGTAAGGAGCTGGGTGGGTCACAAGGGATTAATGTCAGCAATCTTGGTAAATTTATCAGGCCAGGTTCAATGTCAAGGGAAAATCACATGTTACTTCTAGGATTTCTATTTTCAAAACATGAAACACCTATCCATCACTTATGTCAACAAAAGATCTAAGACAATAAAGAAACCTCAAACATTTTCATGAAGAAAAATGCTCTTCCGACAGATTTATAATACCATAGATGTTCAAGTGGCATTGGTAGGTATGGAAATCTGGTCAGATGGTGATAAGATCAAGATAGTACCCAACATTGGTGATACGTTTAACAACTTTCTGAATTGGCATCGTTCTAACCTGGGGAAAATGAAGAGACACGACCATGCACAGTTACTCAGGTGAGCATATGCTGGCCAGGGTCGGGTGTATGTAGGCAAGAGAGAAAAGTTATCCCAAAGGGTTCTTGCCAGAGATTTCTGCTCAATTGTATCTCCCCAATCGATTGTCAGAGAGCCTGAAGTTCTACCATTAGGAATTCACCTATAAGAATGTGAAGACCCATGTCATGTTTACTAAAATGGATTTCTGGTTGTGGTGATCATCTGTGATCATAGAATGCTGTGGAAGAGCAGAAGCTTTTCTTAGAGCCTAGTGAATATAAAAAGGGTGGAGCAACATGGGAAATCTAAAACATAACTGACAAAATCTAATGGTTCCAAAGACTCAGATTGTGACAGTATACCTGTAATTTTCATGCAGTGGAATTGGCTTCAGAAATGGACGTGTAGGAATGGCAGCCTCGAATTCCTTGTGTTCCGCAGCTTCTGTTGCTGTCATTGAGGTTTGTAAACTCATAATAAGACTCTCTGTGGTCCTGTGTCCTCTATGAAGACCAGAATGATGCCTTGTACAGGGTTATCACAAAAAACATTTGCTGAGTCAGTAAATAAAAGTAGAAATGAACCTACTGGTAAATAGTTGCACTGAAGATACCTTGGATTATGAAACAGAATCTCTCCTTATCTTGGCCCTCCCAGTAGTCTTCATTCTTTATTTGGTATTAGGGAATAAGAACAGGAATATTGGAACAGAAAGGGAACCCAGATACCCTCTGTGGCCTGAGCCAACTTCAAATTAATGATCTGCAGTATCAACAGTGAGAGAGGTTAAAGAGGTCAGAGAAGGAGCATTTTGGCATCATACAACCAAGTACTACCAATGTCAAAAATTATGACAATAGGTTTTGGAGGCCTTTGAATATGTAGTATGGTACTTCCTACAAAGAATGTAATTACCTTAATTTACTCATCGTTTACCAAGAACTCCTCATTAGCTCAGAAAATATTTATTGAGCACTGACTCAATGGTTGAATGCACAGGAGCCAGCCATTTCAAATGTTAATTCGACATTTTACAATAGCCAATGCCAGGAGCTAAATGACATTATTTTTCACCTGTCAAACTAATTTATTAAACTAGGAAATAAATGAACATAAGTAATAAATGTTCCTTTTTTTTTTTCCAGGCTAGCAAAAAGAATAATGTGGCTCTTGTAGGAGTCATGTCACATGAGTTGGGTCATGTCCTTGGTATGCCTGATGTTCCATATTATACCAAGTGTCCCTCAGGGAGTTGTGTAATGAATGAATATCTGAGGTGAGATCTTGTCATCCTTGAGAAAAAATATAAATGTCTTAAAACTTAAAGAATTCAGATGCAGTCTATATAGTGAATGGGTATTTCGTTTAAACAAGGGCTGTGAATCCCATTAATTCACCCTAGAGCCTCTTGATGCACAGGTTTTATCAGCTCATCAGGGCTCATTGTTTAAGATTTCCAAATAAGCCAAGTTAGAGATTATGAGAATGTTAACCATGTTATTTTAACTTAAAATAATTTTAACATTAAGCAACATAGTTTTAAACAATAACCAAGATATGAAAACAGCCTGAGTGTCCATCAATAAATGAATGGATTAAGAAAATGCTACACACACACACACACACACACACACACACGCACACATTACTCAGCCATAAAGAAGAATGAAATAGTGCCCTAGAAGGTATTATGCTAAGTGAAATAAATCAAACAGAAAAAGAAATATTTACTTATAAAGGCAATCTAAAAGATAAAACTAATGAACAAACAAATGAACAAGCTAACAAACAGATAAAAACAGAAATATGCTCAAAATACAGGGAACTAACTGGTGGTTGATAGTGGGGTAGGAGGATGGGCAGAACAGATGAAGGAGATTAAGAGATACAAACTTCTATTAAATAATAATATGTTTTCTAAAAATATGTATCTAATTAAGATGATGACAACTTTCTTATTTATCTCCATCACTAATCACTCAATCCATTTTTATGTTAATATTAATTCACTTCTAATGCCAGTCACTTTGCAAGGACTTGGGACAGAAAAATAAAAAGAATACTTTGCTCTTAAAGTGCTCATGAATAGGAAGAAATACATCCTAAGTCTGCAATTATTTCCTTTCACTAATTTATAATTATTATCTCTTAACTCTCAGCCCTCGATGGTGATCCCAAATGGTAAGACTCATTCATCGTTCCTGCCATGTAGGACGGTACTGAATCCACACAGGAATTTAAATTCTTCCAGTTCTACAAGCTCAGTATCTAGGGAAACGATTTTCCAACTAGTGTAGTATTTATGCTCCTTCGTGCTCCACATAGTACAGTCCTAAATGGAAAATGAATTTGGGATTTCCACTGAACCAGGTGATATAGTTAGCCAAGTCAGATTCTCATGTTAATCTATCATTAGATATCATGATTATTCTTCTGTTTACAGTTCAAAATTCCCAAAGGATTTCAGTGTATCCTGCCGTTCACATTTTGAGAAATACATTTTATCGCAAAAACCAAAGTGCCTCCTGCAAGCACCAACTCCTAAAAATGTGATAACAAACTCAGTGTGCGGGAACAAACTTCTGGAAGCAGGAGAAGACTGTGATTGTGGTTCTCCTAAGGTATGAAAATATCCACAGTTTAAAAGTTTATTAAAGAGTTACAGCTGCATGGGAATTATGGTGTTTTCTTTTTCTTTTCCTTCTTCAAGGAATGGTTTTTGGAAATTCTTTTTAAAGACAAACATAGCATCATAGCAATAAAAAAAAATGGGCTTAGACTTGTGGTTTTCTTTATTTTTTTTTAAAAAAAAGATTTTATTTGTTATTTGTTTCTTCACTTATTTATTTATTTAGATAAATAAATAGAGGGGAGGAAGTGGGTGGGGGAGAGAATCCTAAGCAGACCTCATACTGATCACAGAGCCCTATGTGGGGCTCTATCTCACAACCCTGAGATCATGACCTAAGCTGAAACCAAGAGTTGGAAGCTTAACAGATTGAACCACCCAGGTGCCCCACACTTGTGTTTTTAATACTTATTTTAGACATATTTTGAAAGGCATTTCAAAAGCCAGGATACACTTATGATGTGATTGTCTAAACTTCAATGGAAAGAAGTAAATCGTTAACTGTAACATGTCATTTATGATCCTTCCTAGACATATTGGTCAGAAATTCTTAAATCACCTAAAGTCACAGCTGATCAATTGTTGAGGAAAAACAATTACAGATTTAGAAGCAAGTTCTCTCCATAGAGAGAGCTGGCCTTCCCTCACCAAGCCAGTGTATAAACTAAGCCATAAATGAAACAGAGAAGGAGAGAAAAAAAAATCACATAAACCTATGGAAAATAGGCTATTAATATAAAACATCTAAGATAATCTTTATAATTAATAATTATTAATAATTAATCTTTATAAAAATCTGATCCTTGCAAGGTATGAATGTACTGTAAAAAATGTCTCTGACAAATATTTGTCAACAATCCCACACTAGTTTCTAAGAGAACATTCTGAGTTCCCAGCAATTTTCTCTTACTTTTAAGACTGAAAAAATGAGCTACTATTTGAAGAGATTTTTTATGTCAATCTGCAAAATGAATTTTTATGTACACCATATCTCCTTTATTACTCACAAACCTTCACAATGGGTTTTGTTATTATCCCAATTTAGAGAAGTGAGATTCACCAAAGTTAAGTAACTAGTTCCAAAGATCCAAAGCCAATAATGAACGAAGCCTGCTGCAACCCAAGATTAATTCATTACTTTAAGAGGCTCCACGACAAGGGGGAGGGCATATAATCTCTTTATGCTTCAGCTACTTATTCAGACATCTTAAGCTGTTGAACTACATTAGAAGATTTCATGGTGTACCAATCGTTTGTAAAGAGTATTGCAAAGATTCTTTTATGTATAATGAAATAAGAAATAATGGAAATGATTTGGTACTTTATAATAAATTAGATATAAGTTTATCTCATTCCTACTTGCTTGCATTCCCATATGGCTTCTTGGGTGGAAGACAACTATGGTTCACACTCCGGGGTACTTCTGATTTCATCAGGCCAAGGGCCTGTAGACAGTGCACACTGACAAAGAGACAGAGAGAATAGAACCCTGTCTATGTCAAGGGTAGGGTCTAAAATTCACTAAGTACATCATCCAGCCCCCATATTGCTTCCATTTTGTGCTGATTATCTTCTTATGGAGTTGAATAAAACTAGAGTTCAGGCTTATGAACAGCTGAATTTTAAATAGAAGTTTTTGTACCTAAAAAGTAGTATATAAACTTTATATAGTATCTTTTAGTGAATAATCCAAGGTTCCATGATCTCATATGCTATTTACTATTTTTATATATCCATTTAAGTCTTTTCCAGATCTTAAAAACCACCGTTCTACCGATCGACCTAGATATTATCACGTGAGCATCACACACTATTTTAGTGACTTTAACCATGCAATGCGTTTTAATATCTGCAGCGGCAAGTGTGTTCATTTTTTTCTTTTTATTTTTTTTTGGGTTTTTTTTGTTTTTTTTTTTTTTGTAAAAATTTTAATTTTTTATTTTTTATAAACATATATTTTTATCCCCAGGGGTACAGGTCTGTGAATCACTAGGTTTACACACTTCACAGCACTCACCAAATCACATACCCTCCCCAATGTCCATAATCCCACCCCCTTCTCCCAAACCCCCTCCCCCCGGCAACCCTCAGTTTGTTTTGTGAGATTAAGAGTCACTTATGGTTTGTCTCCCTCCCAATCCCATCTTGTTTCATTTATTCTTCTTCTACCCACTTAAGCCTCCATGTTGTATCACCACTTCCTCATATCAGGGAGATCATATGATAGTTGTCTTTCTCTGCTTGACTTATTTCGCTAAGCATGATACGCTCTAGTTCCATCCATGTTGTTGCAAATGGCAAGATTTCATTTCTTTTGATGGCTGCATAGTATTCCATTGTGTATATATACCACATCTTCTTGATCCATTCATCTGTTGATGGACATCTAGGTTCTTTCCATAGTTTGGCTATTGTGGACATTGCTGCTATAAACATTCGGGTGCACGTGCCCCTTTGGATCACTACATTTGTATCTTTAGGGTAAATACCCAATAGTGCAATTGCTGGGTCATAGGGCAGTTCTATTTTCAACATTTTGAGGAACCTCCATGCTGTTTTCCAGAGTGGCTGCACCAGCTTGCATTCCCACCAACAGTGTAGGAGGGTTCCCCTTTCTCCGCATCCTCGCCAGCATCTGTCATTTCCTGACTTGTTGATTTTAGCCATTCTGACTGGTGTGAGGTGATATCTCATTGTGGTTTTGATTTGTATTTCCCTGATGCCGAGTGATATGGAGCACTTTTTCATGTGTCTGTTCGCCACCTGGATGTCTTCTTTGCAGAAATGTCTGTTCATGTCCTCTGCCCATTTCTTGATTGGATTATTTGTTCTTTGGGTGTTGAGTTTGCTAAGTTCTTTATAGATTCTGGACACTAGTCCTTTATCTGATATGTCGTTTGCAAATATCTTCTCCCATTCTGTCAGTTGTCTTTTGATTTTGTGAACTGTTTCCTTTGCTGTGCAAAAGCTTTTGATCTTGATGAAATCCCAGTAGTTCATTTTTTCCCTTGCTTCCCTTGCCTTTTGCGTTGTTCCTAGGAAGATGTTGCTGCGGCAGAGGTCGAAGAGGTTGCTGCCCGTGTTCTCCTCAAGGATTTTGATGGATTCCTTTCGTACATTGAGGTCCTTCATCCATTTTGAGTCTATTTTTGTGTGTGGTGTGAGGGAATGGTCCAATTTCATTTTTCTGCATGTGGCTGTCCAATTTTCCCAGCACCATTTATTGAAAAGGCTGTCTTTTTTCCATTGGACATTCTTTCCTGCTTTGTCGAAGATTAGTTGACCATAGATTTGAGGGTCTATTTCTGGGCTCTCTATTCTGTTCCATTGATCTATGTGTCTGTTTTTGTGCCAGTACCATGCTGTCTTGATGATGACAGCTTTGTAATAGAGCCTGAAGTCCGGAATTGTGATGCCACCAACGTTGGCTTTCTTTTTCAATATCCCTTTGGCTATTCGAGGTCTTTTCTGGTTCCATATAAATTTTAGCATTATTTGTTCCATTTCTTTGAAAAAGATGGATGGTACTTTGATAGGAATTGCATTAAATGTGTAGATTGCTTTAAGTAGCATAGACATTTTCACAATATTTATTCTTCCAATCCAGGAGCATGGAACATTTTTCCATTTCTTTGTGTCTTCCTCAATTTCTTTCATGAGTACTTTATAGTTTTCTGAGTATAGATTCTGTGTCTCTTTGGTTAGGTTTATTCCTAGGTATCTTATGGTTTTGGATGCAATTGTAAATGGGATTGACTCCTTAATATCTCTTTCTTCTGTCTTGCTGTTGGTGTAGAGAAATGCAACTGATTTCTGTGCATTGATTTTATATCCTGACACTTTACTGAATTCCTGTATAAGTTCTAGCAGTTTTGGAGTGGAGTCTTTTGGGTTTTCCACATATAGTATCATATCATCTGCGAAGAGTGATAATTTGACTTCTTCTTTGCCGATTTGGATGCCTTTAATTTCCTTTTGTTGTCTGATTGCTGAGGCTAGGACCTCTAGTACGATATTGAATAGCAGTGGTGATAATGGACATCTCTGCCGTGTTCCTGACATTAGCGGAAAAGCTTTCAGTTTTTCTCCATTGAGAATGATATTTGCGGTGGGTTTTTCATAGATGGCTTTGATGATATTGAGGTATGTTCCCTCTATCCCTACACTTTGAAGAGTTTTGATCAGGAAGGGATGTTGTACTTTGTCAAATGCTTTTTCAGCATCTATTGAGAGTATCATATGGTTCTTGTTCTTTCTTTTATTGATGTGTTGTATCACATTGACTGATTTGCGGATGTTGAACCAACCTTGCAGCCCTGGAATAAATCCCACTTGGTCGTGGTGAATAATCCTTTTAATGTACTGTTGAATCCTATTGGCTAGTATTTTGTTGAGTATTTTCGCATCTTTGTTCATCAAGGATATCGGTCTATAGCTCTCTTTTTTGGTGGGATCCTTGTCTGGTTTTGGGATCAAGGTGATGTTGGCCTCATAAAATGAGTTTGGAAGTTTTCCTTCCATTTCTATTTTTTGGAACAGTTTCAGGAGAATAGAAATTAGTTCTTCTTTAAATGTTTGGTAGAATTCCCCCGGGAAGCCGTCTGGCCCTGGGCTTTTGTTTGTTTGGAGATTTTTAATGACTGTTTCAATCTCCTTACTGGTTATGGGTCTGTTCAGGCTTTCTATTTCTTCCTGGCTCAGTTGTGGTAGTTTATATGTTTCTAGGAATGCATCCATTTCTTCCAGATTGTCAAATTTATTGCCGTAGAGTTGCTCATAGTATGTTCTTATAATAGTTTGTATTTCTTTGGTGTTAGTTGTGATTTCTCCTCTTTCATTCATGATTTTATTTATTTGGGTCCTCTTTTCTTTTTGATAAGTCGGGCCAGGGGTTTATCAATTTTATTAATTCTTTCAAAGAACCAGCTCCTAGTTTCGTTGATTTGTTCTATTGTTTTTTTGGTTTCTATTTCATTGATTTCTGCTCTGATGTTTATGATTTCTCTTCTCCTGCTGGGCTTAGGGTTTCTTTCTTGTTCCTTCTCCAGCTCCTTTAGGTGTAGGGTTAGGTTGTGTACCTGAGACCTTTCTTGTTTCTTGAGAAAGGCTTGTACCGCTATATATTTTCCTCTCAGGACTGCCTTTGTTGTGTCCCACAGATTTTGAACCGTTGTATTTTCATTATCATTTGTTTCCATGATTTTTTTCAATTCTTCTTTAATTTCCCGGTTGACCCATTCATTCTTTAGAAGGATACTGTTTAGTCTCCATGTATTTGGGTTCTTTCCAAACTTCCTTTTGTGGTTGAGTTCTAGCTTTAGAGCATTGTGGTCTGAAAATATGCAGGGAATGATCCCAATCTTTTGATACCGGTTGAGTCCTGATTTAGGACCGAGGATGTGATCTATTCTGGAGAATGTTCCATGTGCACTAGAGAAGAATGTGTATTCTGTTGCTTTGGGATGAAATATTCTGAATATATCTGTGATGTCCATCTGGTCCAGTGTGTCGTTTAAGGCCTTTATTTCCTTGCTGATCTTTTGCCTGGATGACCTGTCCATTTCAGTGAGGGGAGTGTTAAAGTCCCCTACTATTATTGTATTATTGTTGATGTGTTTCTTTGATTTTGTTATTAATTGGTTTATATAGTTGGCTGCTCCCACATTGGGGGCATAGATATTTAAAATTGTTAAATCTTCTTGTTGGACAGACCCTTTGAGTATGATATAGTGTCCTTCCTCATCTCTTATTATAGTCTTTGTCTTAAAATCTAATTGATCTGATATAAGGATTGCCACTCCTGCTTTCTTCTGATGTCCATTAGCATGGTAAATTCTTTTCCACCCCCTCACTTTAAATCTGGAGGTGTCTTCGGGCTTAAAATGTGTTTCTTGGAGGCAACATATAGATGGGTTTTGTTTTTTTATCCATTCTGATACCCTGTGTCTTTTGACAGTGGCATTTAGCCCATTCACATTCAGGGTAACTATTGAGAGATATGAATTTAGTGCCATTGTATTGCCTGTAAGGTGACTGTTACTGTATATGGTATCTGTTCCTTTCTGATCTACCACTTGTAGGCTCTCTCTTTGCTTAGAGGACCCCTTTCAAGATTTCCTGTAGAGCTGGTTTGGTATTTGCATATTCTTTCAGTTGTTGTTTGTCCTGGAAGCTTTTAATCTCTCCTTCTATTTTCAATGATAGCCTAGCTGGATATAGTATTCTTGGCTGCATGTTTTTCTCGTTTAGTGCTCTGAAAATATCATGCCAGCTCTTTCTGGCCTGCCAGGTCTCTGTGGATAAGTCAGCTGCCAATCTAATATTTTTACCATTGTATGTTACAGACTTCTTTTCCTGGGCTGCTTTCAGGATTTTCTCTTTGTCACTGAGACTTGTAAATTTTACTATTAGGTGACGGGGTGTGGGCCTATTCTTATTGATTTTGAGGGGCGTTCTCTGAACCTCCTGAATTTTGATGCTCGTTCCCTTTGCCATATTGGAGAAATTCTCCCCAATAATTCTCTCCAGTATACCTTCTGCTCCCCTCTCACTTTCTTCTTCTTCTGGAATCCCAATTATTCTAATGTTGTTTTGTCTTATGGTGTCACTTATCTCTCGAATTCTCCCCTCGTGGTCCAGTAGCTGTTTGTCCCTCTTTTGCTCAGCTTCTTTATTCTCTGTCATTTGGTCTTCTATATCACTAATTCTTTCTTCTGCCTCATTTATCCTAGCAGTTAGAGCCTCCATTTTTGATTGCACCTCATTAATAGCTTTTTTGATTTCACCTTGGTTAGATTTTAGTTCTTTTATTTCTCCAGAAAGGGCTTTTATATCTCTCGAGAGGGTTTCTCTCATATCTTCCATGCCTTTTCGAGCCCGGCTAGAACCTTGAGAATTGTCATTCTGAACTCTAGATCTGACATATTACCGATGTCTGTATTGATTAGGTCCCTAGCCTTCGGTACTGCCTCTTGTTCTTTTTTTTGTGTTGAATTTTTACGTCTTGTCATTTTGTCCAGATAAGAGTAAATGAAGGGGCAAGTAAAATACTAAAAGGGTGGCAACAACCCCAGGAAAATATGCTTTAACCAAATTAGAAGAGATCCAAAATCGTGAGTGGGGACAAAGGGGATAAAAAGAGGTTGAAAAAGGAAGAAATAAAAAAAAAAAAAAAAAGAAAAGAAAAAAAAAAGAAAAGAAAAGAAAAGAATTTTTAAAAAAAGAATACACCTAAGAAAAATGTAAAAAAGAAAAAATATATATATTAGATAAACTAGTATAAAATCGTTAAAAAAGAAAAAGGTAACAGTTAAAAAAAAATTTTACCCGAAGGCGAGAAGAAAAAAAAAAAAAGAAAAATAAAAAATTAAATTAACTGCAAGACTAAAAAAAAATCACAGGAAAAAAGCCATGAGTTCCGTGCTTGGCTTTCTCCTCCTCTGGAATTCTGCTGCTCTCCTTGGTATTGAAACCGCACTCCTTGGTAGGTGAACTTGGTCTTGGCTGGATTTCTTGTTGATCTTCTGGGGGAGGGGCCTGTTGTAGTGATTCTCAAGTGTCTTTGCCCCAGGCGGAATTACACCGCCCTTACCCGGGGCCGGGGTGAGTAATCCGCTCGGGTTTGCTTTCAGGAGCTTTTGTTCCCTGAGCGCTTTCCGTAGAGTTCCAGAGGACGGGAATACAAATGGCGGCCTCCTGGTCTCCGGCCCGGAGGAGCCGAGAGCCCAGGGCCGCACTCCTCAGTGCGCGCTCAGAGAACCGCGCCCAGTTACTCCCGTCTGCCTGACCTCCGGCCGCGCTCCGAGCTCACCGAGCCTGCGACCGGTTCAAGGTAACACGGAGCTGTGAGCTTACTGTCGGCTCTGTCTCTGTAGCCGGATTTCCCGTTCCAATACCCGCAAGCTCTGCGACACTCAGACACCCCCGATCCTTCTGTGACCCTGCGGGACCTGAGGCCACGCTGACCCCGCGTGGGCTTCGCCCCGGTTTAGCCTCTGGAGCGATGTCTCTCAGCGGAACAGACTTTTAAAAGTCCTGATTTTGTGCACGGTTGCTCCGCCGCTTGCCGGGAGCCGGCCCCTCCCCCCGGGGTCTATCTTCCCGTCGCTTTGGATTCACTTCTCCGCCGGTCCTACCTTTCAGAAAGTGGTTGTTTTTCTGTTTCCAGAATTGCTGTTCTTCTTCTCTTCGATCTGCCTATGGATTTTCAGGTGTTTGCAATCTTTAGATAAGCTATCTAGCTGATCTCCGGCTAGCTGAAGCAGTCTCAGCTTGCTACTTCTCCGCCATCTTGACTCCTCCTCTCTCATTTTTTTCTTTTTAAAGATTTTATTTATTTGACAGAGATTTTATTTTAAAAAATAAAATATTTATTTTATTTATTTGACTCTTTCTGTGCCTACTTGTGATCTCTCTCTGTCACGAAAGAGAGAGAGTAGAGAGAGAGAGAGAGAGAGGAGGAAGCAGACTCCCTGCTGAGCAAAGAGTCCGATGCGGGACTCGATCCCAGAACTCTGAGATCATGACCCCAGCTGAAGGCAGAGGTTTAACCCACTGAGCCACCCAGATGCCCAAGGTTGTTCATTTTTTGAGGTGGAATTTGCATAATCATTCCTCAGTTTTCATTCTCCCATGTAGCTCTTGGTATTTTTTTTTTATCAGTTTGCTCACAAATACTATTGAGATTCTGACTAAAGTATATTAAATTCATATTTTGCTCTGAGGGCCACCAGGATTTTCACAATATGATTTTGTTTTATTGTTTTATCTTTTCTATTTTTAAAAAGATTTTATTTATCTATTTGAGAGAGAGAGAGAGAGAAAGTAAAAGAGAGAGAGAGAGAGCAACACTGATAGAGAGAGAACACAAGCGGGGTAAGGGGCAGAGGGAGAAGCAGACTCCCTACTGAGCAGGGAGTCTGATGTGGGGCTCGATCCCAGGACCCAGGATCATGACCCGAGCCAAAGGCAGATGCTTAACTGACTGAGCCACCCAGGCGCCTCCAAAATTTGATTGTTTTAAAAACTAGTTGCCTTTTGAGTTTCTCAGGAAAGTTAAATATAAAGTTCTTCATGTAGTTATTGCATATCATGAAGCTTATTCTGAAGTATTTTCTATTTTTCTTTTTGCTATTAGTATGCATAATGTTTACTTTTTGTATTAGGTTCTGCTGAAATACTCTTTTGATGTTATTTTACTATTATCTTAAAAAGCAATCTTAGTGACTCATCCATTGTTTTTAGAGTAGATTCTCTATTTTTTCCTGATGTCAAATATTTTATTACATATGAAGGATGAAAATGTGATTTATACTTTCCAATTATTATTTTACTTTCATACCTTTTCTTTCTCTCATAACATTTGTCAGAGTTTTCATAAAAATATAGGCTATAAATAATCCATGTCTTACTGTTTATTTTATTAGATATATTTTTCTATTTATCAGACAGATCTTTCTTTATAGATTATTTTTATTTTCTAATCTTTGCCATCTATCACAATAATATTAGTTGTTTTCTACCCTCAGTATCTTAATGTGATGGATGATATTACTTTATTCTGTTCTGTGGAGACACCCTTGTATTTTTGGTGGAAATAAAACCCTGTATAGTTGTAATGGAGAGTTATTATATTAATAAACTGTTGTTTTGTTAATATTTTATTCAAGCTTTTGCATCTGTATTAAAAATGAAAATTGTGTATGTATATGTATGTGTATACGCATGTGTGTATATGTGTATGTGCATATGTGTGTGTGTGTATGCATATGTGTGCAGATGTATGTGTGTGTGTGTCATTACCAGCTCTCAGTATCAGAATTATACAGGCTTAGCAAAATGAATTAAGAATTTTATTTATTTATTTATTTTTAAAAGATTTTATTTATTTATCAGAGAGAGAGAGGGGAGGGAGTGAGCACAGGCAGACAGAATGGCAGGCAGAGGCAAAGGGAGAAGCAGGCTCCCTGCTGAGCAAGGAGCCTGATGTGGAACTCGATCCCAGGATGCTGGGATCATGACCTGAGCTGAAGGCAGCTGCTTAACCAACTGAGCCACCCAGGCGTCCCTGAATTAAGAATTTAAAATTTTTTTTTCCTCCTCTCTCTCTGCCTGCCTCTCTGCCTGCTTGTGATCTCTCTCTGTCAAATAAATGAATAAAATCTTTAAAAATAATTTTTAAAAAAATGGGGCGCCTGGGTGGCTTAGTGGGTTAAAGCCTCTGCCTTCGGCTCAGGTCATGATCTCAGGGTCCTGGCATTGAGCCCCGCATCGGGCTCTCTGCTCAGCGGGGAGCCTGCTTCCTCCTCTCTCTCTGCCTGCCTCTCTGCCTGCTTGTGATCTCTCTCTGTCAAATAAATGAATAAAATCTTTAAAAAAAAAAATATTCTCCCTTGAAGTTTTAAATTAATTTCATGTAATATCATCTAGGCCAAATTTATTTGTGGTCATTCTTGGGTAGTTCTATTTTTGTCCTTTAAAGAGGTAGTTTTCATTGCACTTAACATTGTTTTCTATTATTAAGGTTCCTCCGTCATTTCCTCTGGAATCTATGTAGTGGTGTAATTTAGTTGAAAAAGTAAAATTTCTTCGTCATCTTGTACTAAAATTGTATGCACCTTGTCTATGGAAAAAATCCTGACCCCTTTCCCATTGTGTGTGTGTTTTACAGGAATGTTCCAATCCTTGCTGTGAGGCTGTGACATGTACATTAAAACCTGAGGCTGATTGTAAAGGAGACCCTCTGAACGATATCACGTAATACCTTCTTTTTCTCTTTTTTGTTCTCAAATATTTTCTCACTTTTATTTCAGGTTGGAGAATGATATGCTACCAAGTTCTGCAATACACTAAAGCACTATTCACTTGATATTTTTATTTATTGATTTTTTGAAATTTTTAATTTTTTTTTTAAATTTTTTTACTTCACATTTTTAAAATAATTCAGTTTTGGAAAGGAAAAAAACAGCCACCATACTAAACAAAAACAACTCAGGGTTGTGTGTATACTAATACACTAATGAGAAAAGTAGCTACATGGTCATCTGTGAGATGTGAGATTAAGACTGTTTAAATCTATGCTGAAAACTGTACATTTCTCTTAGGTTGTGACGAGTTTATTATAAACTGAGATGAGAGAAAGAAAAGTTCCTTTAAAAAAACCCCTCTGTTGATGAGCACATTTTACTCTTGATTAAGAATTGATAATTGTGATTTACAAGGTAGTCAGAAAAACAATAACATTTAAGAACGTATACTGTATGATTTGGCGGTTTTACTTCTTTTAAAGTGCTACAATAAGCAGTAATCCACATATTGCTTTTGTATTTTATAGAATCTTACATCAGTTGGGCTAGGGAACTCAAGTGCTCTGACTGAATATAGTATCTGTTTCAGTGAAATTAGTCTCTGAACAACAAAAAATCATGAATGGGGAAAATCTCAGGATAAAATATATGGGAAGTGTTATTACTCCCCACCCCCTTTCCTGTATCTTTTTTGGAATTGAACCTGCAGAGACATTATAAAGGGACTAATTCCTCAACTATCACTTCCTTAAGAAAGAACCAGCCGGGTCCTAAGACCAGAGCGGCGCTCATTCCCTCAGCAAGCCCCACTTGATAGAGCCTGCTGAACCCCACGTGTGGTCCGCTCTGCAGGGAGTTCTGGGAATTGTGCCCATTTTCTTACTTGGTCAGAGAGACAAAAACTTAGCATCTCAAAAGATATCCATTCAACCTCTCAGGGGCTTGGAATAATAGGTGGGCATGTTCCATTACTGGGCAAGATTGGCAATTTAGGTTCATGGAAAGGAGATTGGTCTTGGACTCAGGAAACTTTGGTTATTTTCTTAGTTCTGCCCGAAACTCACTCTGGGACTTTAACCCAAGTTATTTAATTCGTGTTCTCATCTATAAAATGGAGTTAGTGCTGTTGTCACTCAGTAGGTTTCTTAGTATTATTTAAATTTTATAAATGTTATCAATGCTACATGATATTTTATAATTTATAATAACCATGGCTTCCATTTTTTTTTCTTTTAATCAGACAATGAATCAAAAAATCCACTAGGACAAGAATCAAGAAATCTAAGCATACCAGGAATCTTGTACTTAGACATATTTTGGTTTTCACTTGCATGCATTACACTTCTTACATTTTTATCAGTCCAGCCAACAGGTAAACATACTCAGTGAAATTGCAGTTTTCTAAAGCCTGATCCTTAATGTATTTTTAAGGATGGTGAAGATTGTTGCCTAGCTCTGCTCTTTGGAGAACAAAAGAAATTAACCCTTGACCAAAACCCCTCACATTATGCAAGCTCAAGTCAGAACTGTAAAATTGCAAGTGGCTTCTGTTTTTACCCCACCCTCATTTTACTAGTATAGCCCATGACAAAATAAGACCCCTTGATAAGCAAAGCCTTTGATGGAAGAAGATAGAGCAGAATTCATGTGTCATGGACTGAGCCTCAGTATTCCACTCACCTTGCTCTTGGAAGTGTGGTAGTTGTCTGTAGCATGTCGAGATTAATTAAACATAAACGTTTTTCATTTTGTCATGTATAGTCTTCTCACCATCACATAGTGTTAATTTTGAGAAGTCTTCATGCTCACAATTTAGCTTAACATTGAGGCATGCTTCATTTATCTGTTGACTTAATGTACCCCATAATGTCAATGAGTAAAACTACAGCTTTTTGAGCCTCTTGTGTGTGGTCATTTTCAAAAATGAATATTTTGGGGTTTCATTTTAGGTTTTCCTTAGGTGTTAAAGTCGCACATGATAATTTGACTATTTTCCCCGTGGTCCTCTAACCGTATTGCCACAGATAATCAGGCATCACAATAGGGAGATGAAAAAAGAAGGTCCCATCATCTTTTAATTCCCAACATGAAATTTCCTGAGGCCAGTCACATAAGAAGATGAGGATTTTTCCTGAGGTTTCTTTCTTTAAATACTTTTCAACAATTACTTTAAAAAAATGACTGAAAATCCCGTTGGTGCTTATACTGGGAGAACAGGAACTGAGACATACTTCTAAAGATTGGGCTCTGAAAAGAACAGTCTTCCAGAAAACCCTGCTTATGGGTGTGGCCCGTCTCCCCCTTCACTGCCTCACTATAATTGCTGGGTTTGGCACTACCAGGGCTGAAGTTGAAGCTGAAGCTGCATGTGTTTCTTTGGGCATATTCCCCTCCCCTACTTCATGCTCAGGTAAAGGTTTCTTAGAGTAAAACTGCCTGAGCTGCAAAAATTATAGACAGTGAGCATGTGAGTGTCAATTGTTAGATTTTCAGGAATATGATGAGCTGGTTATGAAACACAACCATTACTCAAAATCAACCTGTATAAATTTGTAATTAAACCTTATAGAGTTCTCAGAATCTTCTCAGAGTTCTTCAAACAGAATATATATATATATATATATATATATAGAGAGAGAGAGAGAGAGAGAGAGAGAACGTGCATGTGCAATATTTATGCATTTAACCATGGATATGTATATATGTATTTTATTATATATCATATATGCATATACATATTTATAGAGATTTTGAGATTTATTATGAAGAATTTCTTATGATAAGCAATTAGCTCACCTGATTATGAATGCTGAGAAGTCCTGGAATCTGCCATCTGCAAGCTAGAAAACCAGAAGAGCTGGCAGTGTAATTTAGTCCAAGGGCAGGAGAGAATAAGATGGAATGTCCCAGCTCAAGCTGGCATGCAGGAAATAAAAGGAGTGACTTCCTCTTTTTTCTGCCCTCTGTTCTCCTCAGTGCCTCAACAGATTGGATGTCATGCACCCACATGGAGGAGGGTGATCTGCCTTAGTGAGCCACAGACTCAAATATTGGGCTTATCCAGAAATACCCATACAGACACACCAGAAATAATGCTCAATCTGGGCACCTCCCAGTGCAGCAAGTTGACACGTATCATCAACCATCACAAAAGCAAAGGGCATACTCAAAACTTATGACTTCCTTTTACACTACACTTTAACAGATGCTCTTCGGACTGTCTAGTTCTGCCATAGCTGTGTGCTGGCAGGGCTACACCCTTACACGGGGCACACAGCAATGGTACCCCCTACCGCGTGTCCAGTAATGTCACACTGGAAGCTTGAAATGGACCACGGTGGGAAAATTATATTACAGAAATAAGCAAATACTATTAATCATTCATTGATTTGCTTATTGCCTGTACTCTAGAAAGTGATGCTGAAGAAAGTGATGGAAAAAAATTTTATAAGGCAGATTAAATTTAAAAAATGAGTTTTGATAGCAATTATGATGTGAATACGATAAAACCCTGAGATACTACTCCTTCAGTATTTGAAAACTCTTGTCCAGTTCAACAAAGAAGTTACTCACCTCTTTGACAAATGAGTGAAATTCCAATACGTAGTTCTGTTGTTTCGATTTCACTTATTTGCATAAAGATATGAACTAATATTCGTATCATAAGTACATCACATGCAACCAACCATAGCTTGGCCTCAGACATAAATGTTCAAAAGAAATCAGTGAAAGAATTCTGTGAAAACCTAGTGACTGTATGGAATTTACAATAAAGAATATCCATATTTTATTATTTTAAAATTATATGTCACACATCTATCAGTAAAATTTACAATAAAAATATGTGTTCATGTGCATACACATAATTTGTTTTTCCAGAGAGTCAATTGTTAAAACTTTACCAGCATACTGCTGACTAGAACACATTAAATGTAAAGATTTTTAGGTCATATACATGCAGCCATTTCTCTAAGGCATATCAGAGTATTCAGAATAGGATGGATTCTATTAACCCAGAAATATGATCATGAACCCATCTCCATGCTCTTCTCCCCTATTCAGTAAATCCAGATATATAATCTGGTCTTTTTATCTACCTTTCAGTGTTTTTTGTTTTGTTTAGTTTTGTTTTACCTAAAAGATCCCTTGTGTATTATTAAAATTTGCCTTGATCAGGACTATTCCAGCCTAGCCAATATGGAATTACATCCATAAACTTCAAAGGAAAGTAGTTAGGATAATGGTTCTTTTCCACCTTCAAAGAATGTTCTACTTCAGTTACCTGAAGCGAAATATAAATACATGGGCTGAGCAATGAGGTACAGAGGGTCCTTCCAAATTCTACTTTGTAACATCCAAGTTCAAATACTGGAGTATCTCATGGTGGGGAGGGGCAACACCTAACTCCTTGGCTTCAGTGTTTAAGTCCCAAACCTTAGTTTAGTGAAAGAGACCTTTTACGTAACTTTCAATTTCTTAATGATTCTTCATTTATCATGGAAAGATATACATCTTCAAAAGGGACCTAAAGATCTGGGCAATGTTAAAAGCTGTGTGTATCTGGCATAACACCAAAAACCAATTTAAATGAAACTTGTTCCACTGAATTTATCAGGTGTCATATGAAAACGAAAAAAAAGCATTGCTGTAATAAGATTTAAATACTCTTTTTGGAAACTTCCAGATGGTTGACATGTTGGTAGACAAAACATCTGAATAGTTTTCTTCTGATGTTTGGCAGTATGCATATAGTCTAACAGTAAAATGTGATGTGTTTTTATCACCTAGAAATTCTTTCAAAAGCACAATTCTGTTTCCAACCAAAGCAAAATCAAAACACTACCATATATCTGCTCAATGTTATCAGTTTTTCAAGGTATTTTTACATCTTTTACCTAGTTTGAGTCTTAATGAAAGCATTAAGAGACAGGCATAACAAGTGTTATCTTACCGATCAAAATGATTTTCTGTGGATGGTGATGAAAGGAGAGACTCTGAAGTACAAAGACAGGGGAGCTTAAAGAGAGCGTGAGGACTCAAAATGATACCACATGGCAGATGAGGAAACAAAGTCCGAGACAAGACAAAAAACCTTTGTGAGGGAAGTTGTAGTTGTATAATATATTTTGGGGAGAAGGAAGAGAGAAATAGGACTATGAGCACTTAAAAAGGCAGACTGAAATATTTTCAGTTCTTAAGAAGCCAATGTTTGGGAAAAAAGTATGGCTTATAAGACAGTTTTGTAGGGTCGATTTTTTAAAATTTAATTTAATTTAATTTTTTTCAGTGTTACAGAATTCCATTGTTCATGCACCTCACTCACTGCTCCATGCAATACTTGCCCTCCTTAATTGGAGGGTCGGTTTTAAGAGAGTCAAAACCAAACAAGAGACACCTTGACTAAGCATGCCACTGACATAATGGAATAGATCCTGAAAATGTGTCAAAAAAACATTGTGTTTTAAGGGAGGTATTTACAAGTCAACATTCTGGAATTTTGTACTAGAAGGTATCTCTGGATTGGATTTTCTTATGAGAGGTTTCTTTAGAACGAGGGTTTGAGGAAAAAGTAGAAGGGTGTCCATAAGCCAAGCACCTTAAAACCTAACACTTACCTTACTACCTATCATATAGCTTGGTACCAACTAGACACAAAAACAGAGAGAGGAAAAGAGAGGGAGAGGAAAGGAGAGAAGGGGAGGGAGAAGTTATGAGTGAATGGGAAAGAGAGTTGCACACAATGTCTGAGGAGAAGTTATGGTTCAAAAAGAAAGCTTGCTCAAAGGGGCATTAATAAGTCCTTCAAACTCTGAAGCAATGTCCAGGAAAAATATATATATAAGAAATATGATTTTGACCTCTACTGAGAATGGGGTAGAATTCTCAAAGAAATAAAGTTAGAGTGGGAGAACAGATTAAGTAATGCAACTCCCTATGGTCTAAATCTGCATTTTGTTTTAGAGAGGGGGGGGGATGAATTATGTTATGATACAGGTGAACTTTAAGAGTAAGAACAAAGCACAATAAAACCATGTTCATATTAGCAAATGTAACACCAGTAGTTTTGAAACTTTGCAAAGAAGTGCAATGGTCCGTGTAAATGAATTAAGTTATATGTTTACAGAAGTGTGCATCCCAGTCTGTAAGAGGGCTCCTGTGGAAGGCCAGACGTAGCCAGGGAATTAGCCAAGGCAAGCACCAGACGCCATGCTCTATTTGGTCATACTAGTGTTGAAGGTTCAACGGTCCTGAGAAGTGAGAAAGAACTAGAAATAAAGGAGGTAGAAAGAGATAATGAGCAGTAGGTGGAGAGAACTCTGAGGAACCCTGAGCGAAACTTGTCACCATCAACTCTGGACACAAGAGTATGACAAGGGGCCAGGATTTCTCTTCTCCAGAGGTTTTTCTGTAGAATACCATATTTGGGGTCCATTAATGCCTCAGCATCCAAATATCCCTCATATATCAAGGGAAGTAAAAATAAACAAAAAGCCAACCTTGGGTAATGGCCAAGTGAGGGGATCTTGCCCTACTTCCCCTCTTACGGTCTTCAAAGAAGGCCTCATCTTTCCTGTCATGTTCTATCCATGGGAGGGAAGAGGAGAACAGCTTTCCCTCAGCCTTCTCTCATGTCTTGATCTGGTTCCTCTTCTCTGCTGTTTACAGCTTCACTGAGTATACCTCCTGAGGCTCTGTCAACATGTTCGACTCCCATTTGTGTGAGGGAATGAGAGATTGCCTTATGTTTCCACTTCATTAACATTTACACGCTAATATTCTTTTTCTCCTCCTTTTCCTCCTCCTCCTCCTCCTTCTTTTTTAGAGAGAGGGAGAGAGAGCAAGCAGGGTGATGGGGACAGGCAGAGGGAGAGGGAGAGAGAGAATCTTAACCAGGCTTCACACCCAGTGCAGAAATCATGACCTGAGCTGAAATCAAGAGTCAGACACTTAAGTGACTGAGCCACCCAGGTGCCTCAACATGCTAATACTTCTCAAAAGCAACACAGATAATTGCTCGGACATTTTTGATTGGTACACTTCAGACTTCCTTAAAGACCAGTGGGATGCACTGGGGCACTGGGGTGTCTCGGTACCTCTCTTCCCTCCTCCCCCTACACAGGTACCCTCCCAAAATAAATAAATAAAATCCTTAAAAAAAATAAAAAATAAAAAAGACCAGTGGGATGCAACTTCACCCAGCCCTTGGAGCAAGCCTTTGGCATGTCTTGAATACCTTGAACCATCACCTAAGTGATGGCCTAAAACTGGCAGACCTTTTCATTTCTGAAAATACATAACCTGGGTATTGGTATCTTCATAGACAAATGACGATAATGAAGAACAGATAAACCCATAAGAACAAGAGATCCCTCCCAACACAAATCAGTCTTGGGAGTAAAAGAAGTGCTATTTCTTCAGGCAGCATTCAGTCCGTGGGGTATAAGAAAGCGTGAGAAATCAGGTCAAGTGAGGTAATAAGATTTCCGTGGACAGACAGGAGGAAGACCAGAGGGAGAACCAGGTTTGAAAGATCGGCTCTGTTGGATCAAGTTAGAGCTGGGCTGTTAGATAAACTTTATACTGACAAGTAACTGAGTCTATCATTCAGAAAACATCCCGAACTTCCCGAATATTCTAGGGGAGGCCCTGGCTCCTCCCGAGTTCTCCCCATCACTTTGCCTCTGCGGATCCACATGCCAATGCCTGATGTAGTTACTCCTTCCCTACAACAAACGGATCTTAAATATCGAAAACTAAAAGCTTCTTTCTTGGATTTCCCTTAACAGAGCTTACTAAAGTGCTTTTTCCCCAAACTAACTTTACTGTATACTTAATAAGAGCAGGAAATAAATAGCAGTATAAATCCATCATATGGATTTATGCGATGCAAACCTAAGTAGGGCCAGCTTCCTAAAGTTCTTCAATAAGCTCTAGCCCAAAGAACTGGCACTTTTTTGTACCCTTTACCCATTTCCGTTAATCGTCTTATTTATTTTTATGTAGAAGATTCCATTTTATTAGCTAGTACTATCTCCCTCAATTTCTGATTCCTGTTCAGCCCTAAAAAATCCCTCTCGGGGGACGCCTGGGTGGCTCACGTTGTTAAAGCTTCTGCCTTCAGCTCGGGTCATCATCCCAGGGTCCTGGAATCCAGCCCCACATCGGGCTCTCTGCTCTGCGGGGAGCCTGCTTCCTCCTCTCTCTCTGCCTTCTTCTCTGCCTACTTGTGATCTCTGTCTGTCAAATAAATAAATAAAATCAGAAGAAGAAGAAGAAGAAAGAAAGAAGAAGAAGAAGAAGAAGAAGAAGAAGAAGAAGAAGAAGAAGAAGAAGAAGAAGAAGAAGAAGAAGAAAAAAGAAGGAGGAGGAGGAGGAGGAGGAGGAGGAGGAGGAGACCCACTCTTCATTAAAAAAAAAAAAAAAAAATCCCCCTCGGGAACCATACAAGGCGCCTCCCCATAAGTTTACAGGAAAGGCACTTACTTCCCTGCTGGAAGCTCTCTTCAGGGAATGCTTCCCAGTAGGAAACCAGTTAGCTGCTGACACAAATCACGAAGCGGATTGCCTCAGTCCAGCGGGCCCGCAGCCCACAAGAGTGGGGTTGGGGGTTTCTCCAAGGTCAAGCTGATTCCAGACCCTCCTGGAGCAAGGACTTCTTGCCTTCCCGTCTTTGCATCTCAGTTTGCTCTACTTTTCTTCCGCGTATGAGGGGCTGTGGTCCATGAGCTGTTGTGGAGCCAAGTAGAGGATTCCAGGGTGGGAGCAGGTGGACCTTAATGTAAAAAGTTTCCAACCTTGGACAGGAGCTCAGGAGGGGCCGCGTTTGTTTGGCCGACTCAGAGCGGGCACAAACCTCGGCTGTTGCAATCTTGAGCTTTGGGCGCCCTCTTGTGGAAGTACCGTGCACAGCGGCGGAGCCCTTTTCTGATTGCGCTCACCTCGGAAATAACTGTGTTCACACAACCCTCAGAGAAACCCAGCTCCACGGAGAGATTACTTAGGGCCTGTTTCTGAACCAAGTCAGACCTGCGGCTTCTACCATCCGCCTAATCTGCGTTTCCTTCAGGTCCTTTAACAAAGTTGATCCTTTCAGGCTGAAAGCTGCCTTCTTAGCCTTATCCATTCAGCCTGATAGAACCAGCAACTCTCTTGTTAAACACTTTTTTTTTTTTTTAAAGACTTCATTTATTTATTTGATAGAGAGAGACACAGCAAGAGAGGAAACACAAGCAGGGGGGAGTGGGAGAGGGAGGAGCAGGCTTCCCGCTAAGCAGGGAGCTTGATGTAGGGCTTGATCCCAGGACGCTGAGCCCCCCAGGCGCCCCTCTAGTTAACAATTGAATCAGTAAGTAGTTGACCTCTGTCTTCACCCCAATGTCTTGGTTCTACTTTTCATTTGAAACTAAATTTGGGGCTTTTCGAGCTTAGAATAATCCTCTTCCTTATTCATTAAAGATCTGACCAGTTTTCTACCTTACCAGTCTTTTTTTTTTTTTATAAAGTTAATTTTCATGTGTGGTACTAGGTAAGATCTAATGCTCATTTTCACCATATATAAAGTCTGTTGTTCTAGCATCATTTGTTGGAAAAGTGTCCTTTCCATTTGAGATATCTGGATGCAATTATAAAGGCAACTGTCAATGAGCGTGTATGTGAAAGTCAATTTCTGGTCTCTGTATCTATGTATCTGATCTGTGACCTTGTAATCTTACATATTAGTTCCAGTAGCTTTTTTCTCCTGATTCTATACTGCTTTTCCTTGTTGCATGTTGTCTACAGGGCTGCAGATGCCAATGTTCTTCATCAACTTGTCACATTATTTGGACACCAATGGCCCCTCCTAAATTAGTTTGTGCAGCCAGTTAAGTGACGGCCAGTTCTTATTTAGTCTGGGCCTGCTGTTCCGTGTCCTGATACTTCAGTCTTTCCTAATCCTGCTATGTGATGACTTTGCCATCCCATACCCAATATCCTCTCACCACAACCAGGATAATATGATCACCACTCTCCCCTCCCCATCCTCCAAGCCAGTGGTATCGTCTATATTCTGCTTAAGGCAATAGCATTAGCCCAGTAATTCAGTGTAGAGACTGGATCTTTCAGCTTTTGCCCTGGAGAGGGTTGTATCTCCATGAAAGGAAAGATCCCATATTCATTGGTAATTGGTCATTTAAAAGATTTGTACTTTTTGCCTTATTTTATTATCGTTCATGTATTTGACTAGTTAGGACAGTTATTTCTTATCCTTGTGGAATAAATAGAAATAGAAAGGAAATATTATTTTTGAAGATGTATCTATGTCTGGAATATGCCAAGATATTTCTCAGAGCTCAGCTACTGGAAGACATTTTTTTGACACGGTACTCCTACATCTCTGTCTTACAAAGGAACAACCATCAGCAAGGATGATAGTCTTAGCTAAAAGGAGGGACCCAGGACTGAGTGCAGAGATATATTGTATGAGAGGCTGAGGGTTAATTTACTTTTTAAAAAATACAAACAACAGTAAAAGCTTCTCTAAGAATGGGAGCAAAGGAAGATAAAAGCTTCTGCTGAACTGAGAGGTAAAGTTTCTCATGGTCTCCTGCCATGGTTGGAATGGATATTGTCCATTGGTTTATTTTCCTTGCATTTATTGCATTATTGACCAAGTACCAAAACAGCAGGCACTTGCTGTAGGCTCGTATTTTAGAAAGCAAAGAGAGTTCCTTATTTCTCTCCTAACCACACCACAAATGCTGATGAAAATGAGAGTACTAGCTCCTGTGTCCCTCTGAAATACCCAGTGACCACTAACATCCTTCACTAGCCCAGGCCCCACTGGCCTCAAAATTCCCTATTGTTTTCTGGAGGCATCGGCCAGCAGGGGCATTGGCACTCAGCGGGCATCCTCCAGAATCAGAATATGTGCAAAGAAAACTGAACTGGGCGGATATCTGGGAAACTGGGAAGCACTGGCAACGAGGGGTCAGTCACCTACAAACAGCACGTGGCTCATTACTATATTTCCCTGGTGCTAACAGTGACATTCTTTCACATTTTGACATTTATAAAGTTGAGATACTGTTTGTAGTATACTTGGATATATGTTTCTATACACATATGTGCACACGCATTGGATGAGGTAACAGTCCCTTTTTTTTCCCCTTAAAAACTATTATTAAATCGATGTTGCAGCTTACCAGCATATAACTTGTTACCATGTCAATTTCTAACATGCTAATGGAACCAACTGAATATTTTAAAGGCCTCTTTTAAGGTGATTCGTGTCTTTCTCTTTTGCATTAAGAAAACCGACAGCTTCTCTTTTATTAGGCAATGGTGACACCTGCTGTCAGAAATAAAGAACTTACTCTCCCGTTGCCAACTGAATACATATTGCTAGAATATGAAAATTTCTGGGAGAAAATGGGCAAATACCGGTTTTTATTTTTGCCTTTATTAAAACTATAATAATTATTCCTGACCATTAAAATGACAGTTATAAGCAGGTGGCATTTGTGTTGAAACATTGTCAGCCACCCAAGAAGGCCTTTGTCCTTCCCTATTGTTTTCCTAAGGATTTGGTGTTGAGTGATTTAGTGACCACTAGACGGACAAATATTTGCTGACATCTACGCAGTCTTTGACATGTAGGTAAGCACTGTTCTTCAGGTTCTAATTCCATCTAGGTTTGTTTCTATTTTTTAAAGGACAATTTTATTGAAGTATGATTTATATAAAATGTATTTACTTTAAGGATACAGTCCAGTAAGTTTCGACCAATGTCACTAGTACCACAATCAAGATAGCAAATACTTCCATTTGGTTATGTCCCCCTAGGGTCAGCCTCCAGCTCATCCCAGGTCCTAGGCCATCACTGATCTGCTCTCTACCACTATAAATTATATGTCTGTTTTCAAATGTCAAGTAAGGGGAATCATACAGTGTGTATTGTCTATGCTCAGTATCTTTCACTCAGCCTATTTGGAATATTTATCTTCTGTTCCAGTCCTTATTAATGAATAACAATTAGCTTCAAAATTTAGTGGCAAAAAACATGTTGGTATGTTCACTGACTCTGTGGGTCAGCATTTCAACAGGGTGCAGTGGAGACAGCACAGTTGGAGAGGGTCCTGAGCACAGGAGCTTCTGTTCTCATGGAATTGGGGTGAATCAACCTCCTGGTATGTGGGTATATTCACCAGGGTGAAAGGTCTTCAAACCCCCTACAGTTGGGGTTTTACGGAGGCTTCCTCCTGTAGGCATAATCAATTACTAGTTCTGTTTCCAGCCCCTGTCCCTTCTTCTGGAAAGTGGGGGAGGGGTGGAGCTGAGAATGGCAACTTGTCATCATGGTTTGGTCTTTCTGGTGACCAGTTTCCTTGTAGGAGACCATCCAGAGTCCCCTCAATAGAATGATCCTGTAAGGTTTGTAAGACTTGTTTTGTGGCAAGACATGATCTATCCTAGAGAATGCTCCATATGAACTTGCGAAGAATGTATATTCTGTTGCTTCTGGGTGAAATGTTCTGTGTATCTCTACTAAGTCTATCTGGTCTAATGTGTCATTTAAGGTCACAGTTTCCTTATTGATTTTCTGTCTGGATCATCTGTCATTTTCTCCCTTTAGGTCTGTTAACATTTGGTTTATAGATTTAGGTGCTTCTATGTTGAATACATAAATATTTATAAACATTATATGCTTTTTTTGGATATTATTATTTTAGATATTATTTTTTAGATATTATATTTTTTTGTCTCTTCTAGAGACAAAGAAGGGCATTAAATGGGGTCAATCCAAGAAGTCTTGGTTTTCAAGTTTATTTTGTTTAATATAATTATAACTACCCCAGGTTCTGTTGGGCTTCATTTTCATGGCCTATCTTTTCCCATCCCTCATCTTCAGTCTTTAGGTGTCCTTATATATGCAGTGAGTCTCTTGTAGACAGCCTATAGATGGGTCTTGTTTTTGAACACAGTCAGCCACTCTGTGTCTTTTGATTGCAGAATTTAGTCCATTTACATTTAAAGTAATCATTGATAGGCACATGCCAGTAAATATAAATATCAACTAATGCTTGTTGTGTTCATGTCTCTCTCTCATCTATCATTCTATCTACACCAACTTACTTTCTCTTATACTACATAGTTAAAATAATTTTTAAGGTAACTCATGATACATAATGTACAAAACAAAAAAAAATAAATTTGAAGTAGAAAAGAAGAAAAAAGTAAACTTTTTAATTTCTTAATATTCCTCTTTTAAATTTTGTTCTCAATATGAATAAGAGGCAGTCTGGATCAGTGAGAGATTATTTATTACTATGTCCAGAATAATAACTGTATTGCTTCCTTTGTCCCAACTCCTACCCTGAGACAACACAGTGAGAGCCAAATGGTAAAATGTATTAGGGGAGCCAGGTACTCCCTATGCAAGGGCCAGAAAAAAATGGATTTTTTTTTTTCCTGCCTATGTACAGGACAAAGATACAGGTGTCTTTCTCTCCATCCCAGAGAAAAATCCCTTGCTTCTTAGAGACAGAATGGAAAGGATTCTGGGTTCTCACTCTAATCTTTTGGAATGTAAATACATCCCTCCAAAATCCAGCTATGCCCCCAGACTTTCAGGCTTTAGTGACCTATAGGAACCTCTCCCCGTTTCCAGGCCTCATTTTCCCTTGAAATATAAATTCATATATAAGGTGTAAATTAACTTCTCAAGATATGTTCTTAAGCCAGGGAATGAAATTTCTGCAAAATTTGTTCAGAAAACTATAGATCTGCAGAAACGCAAAATAGTTACATTCCTCAGAAATATAATATTAAGGTCATAAAATGTGTATTAACCAGAAATGTAAAAGAAATTAGTGCTACGTAAAGTCCTTGAAACTGCCCTTTTAAGTAAATTCCAGAGATCTCAATTAGTTTCTGAGTTAATTAACTCTCTTTAGAGTAAAATAGTCCTATGCATCCTTTAGATGCATAGTCCTATCTATCCTTTAGATAGAAATAGTCCTATGCATGTACACACACATAAAATGTATAAGCAGAACAAACCCATTATTTTTATTCCAAAAAAAAAAAAGTGATTGTTTTTTGTTTTTGTTTTGTTTTACTTCCACTTGGGAAGTTAAAATAGGCTTCACAGAATTAGAGACCCAAAATATTTTATTGTAAAATGGGTGAAAACTCATTAAGTTGATTTAAATGTTCTTTTAGTGATTTTACTCTTTCAGATTAAGTGCTTTTGCCCAGGGCATGTGGTTGAAGTCAGATTTCTTTATTAGGAACAGAGCATTTTAGAGCTAGCAGAGACTTTCAATATCTAACAACCCTAATGGATTCAGAGCTAATTTTAGAAAAAGATATGTCTGGCACACATATTGATTTGCAGTACTGATGAAGTTTGTGTTTCTCCAGAAATATGTACTTCCAGTTATTTTTCCATTTTCCTATCCACCCAAATGAGATTTCTAAAACCTTGAATTATAATTCTTGACAGGTGATAGATGGTTGAAACTCACCTTTATTAGAATCGATGTGGTATCCTGAGAAGTATTGACTTTGTAGAAGATAACCTTGGTTTGGAATCTTTACTCTGCCAGTTACTACCTGTATGAAATTAGAATTCTATACAGGGGTGTAAAATTGGGTTAGTCATTTATGAAATCACATACACACACACACACACACACACACACACATTTACAGATGAGGACACAGATATCACATACTAGAGGAAGTCTGGTTACATGTTGTTGTCTTTGGAAATTTAATGGAGAGGTATAAATTGCTTTAGTAGTGTGTGTGAGCAGTAAACCAGTAAATATTCAACAGATGAAAAATGATATCAATTACTATCAAATACTGTATTACTGTATATAACAGTAATAAAAATTGCTTTCCCTTTGTCAATCTCAGATGGAATATCTAAGCAGTGTTTATTTTCCATACCGTCACTATCTCCCACATCAACAGGAGGGTCACTCAGGACACCTCCTGTTTCCTTAGAAAATTTCCTTAAGTGCATCTTTGGAAAACTACATTCTTCTGCATCACTTATACTGACACAATCATTTATACAAGTTCAATGAAAAATGGTGCCCCAGAGTCCATGGAAAGAATGCCTAGGAAATTTATTAGATATTCTAAGACACAAGATTTTTTTCTAACAAAAAAGATATATTAGCTGACCCAGTGGACAAAATAAATTGTTCCGACCTGGTTTCATCGCGCTCTCTTTTTTCTTGTCTTTTCTGTTTTGTTTGTTTTTTTCTTTGTGTATGTGCACATGTCTATGTGCAACTGTGTGGTACTCTAATTTCGGCTGTTTGAGAGGGGTTTTTTTCAGCTGTCCATTTCAGCTCTTCTTCTTAAGAGCCCTGGTCAGCAAAAGGCAATGTAGGGAACATCTAAGTAGAGTAAATACTTGAAACAAAACATATCTTTAGAAAAGTGATTCCTCCTTCTCTTCCCTATGCCTTCTATGTAATAAAATACTGAATTGTGGTCATGCCTGCATAATTAGTAGGATATCTATTTTAGAAGAAATAACCTGAAGCAAAGAATTTCATAGCTATATGTTTATGCTGGGTATTTATTTCCTTTGAGTTTAGTTTGCTTGGCATTACTTTTTCTCCTGAGGGTGGTCCATTGCTCTTAGAAGTAATTAAGAGCAGATATTTTGATAAATCTCAAGTCCATGCTTAGTTTAAAATCCTTCATAAGTCTGCTTTTATTGGAATTAACCTAAAGGATTATACTCTAGCCTGTCATCAAACACGCTGATCTTTCTCTTGCCTCTCTAGAGTTAGGTCTATACAGCACATAACATCTGCTCTAGGATTAAAATACATACCCATAGTCCCTAATCTCAATTACATTGTTTTACCTGGTCTTCTCTGATTTTCATTGAACCAACAAACAGAGTGACTACTGTATGTCAGACAGTTTTCCAAGCACCGGAAATAGAACAGTAGTCAAGCGGACAAAATTATCTTTAGCTGATAGTCAGGGAAGTAAACAGGGGTCAGAAAAGCAAGACCTTGTGAATCAGGATAAGACATTTGGCTTTTCTTTTCCATTTGTTGAAAAGCCATTAGAAGGTTTTAAGCCATAAAGATAAACTGATATGGCTTCTATTTTCAGAAAAGAAAATCATTTGGTTGCTGAATGCAAGTGACGTCTTGAGAAGGATTGGAGGGGCAGGGAGCCTAAATGCCTTTCTTCGCTTTCCCTAAATAGAAACACTGCTCTCTTACCAGGATCCAGGATCATGCCATGTTTCCAAACATGGGCTCTTGAAACTGGTTATAGGTATAACTACTGGTTTGCTGCTTCTGACTTGACAGGGTTACATAAGCATCTTATGTTACACAAACATTTCAATTTCGTCAACAAAATGGGGATTGTAATTTTACCTTTCACCAAGTGTTGATATTAGGATTAAATACTGATCCACACGAAGCTGACGCAGTTCCTGGTATACAAAAAACTTCAGCAAACAGCAGCTTCAAAAAAAACTTTATTCATAAAATCCATTGACTACTCTCTGCTTTTGTTGTGTGGACTTTGGAATATCTTAACCCCAGAGACCACAGTCCCTTCCAGCTTGATGAGCCTCTGAAAGTATTGAGCTACTCGCTTGTTCTTGCCAGGTCTGAGATATCTCTCTTGGCTTGATAGACAGTCTGACTCTAAGATTAGTATGTACCAGTCATCGCATTCTTGACCAAAGTCAGGGTTTTAAACTTCTGGATTCTATCAGGCCTTTGCAGCTATCTCTGCCCACCTCCCCACCTGCCCCAGTGGAAATCTACACTTAAATCCTTTGTGTGTTTAATATCAGAGACATCTTAGACAACCTTTGCTGCTATAGTATGTTTAGTGTCTAAGGGTCACATTCTCATTTCAACCATACATTTCTCAAGTCATTTTATTACCGATTGTTTATAACATTAGCTTAGGTGATGATTTTCATGATTTGTATCACTACCTTTCCTCTCTAGCCCCCAAAATAAGAGTATTAACTGCTTTCTTGTGTTTGAGGTGTTATAAGTCTTAGTCTAGAAATGTGTTAATCTATAAGTCTTTGATTCCAGTATAGGCAAGTGACCTAATACAGAGAGCTCTGAAGGGATGGGTTGAATTAAATCATCTAAGAATGAGCCTCCCCAATGAGTTGCCAGGAGTTCAGCTGGCCTTCTAATTTCGCTTTTTTGACTCTCCAGTATAGCCAGCCTCTTTGTGGTGGTCCATGGTCATTTAAAATTATAATACTTTGCTCTTTCCTCACATCCTGAAAGTTTGGGGAAAAGAATGACTTTTGTGAATGCAGTTGTCATATACGTTTGAATTTGAGGTTAGCTAGAGATTTTCTGATGAAAAAAAATTCACACTTGTTTTTACAACAAGGAATTGGCTATGATTTAAAAGTCAATGTAAGTCATAAAAACAAGTTTTAGCCTTCTCTTATATCACAACCACTGTTCTGTGCATTTTATATGCATAATGAAATTTAATTCTACTATTTTTTTCACTCTCCTATATAGAGTTAGTAGAGATCGGGAAGCAAATATAATTATTTCCTTCAGAGATCCAGTATCAAATAACACTCTTGCATTATGTCTATATGTCCCTGGTCTAAAATGATTTTGCAAATGCTAGCCCAAGATCTCAGCAACATAAATACTGTTGAATATTTATCTTTTCAATGATTCAAAACTCTTCCAAATTAAAAAAAAAAAAAAAGAACAATGACATATAAAAACAATATTGCTTTAAACAGGAGTTGGTATATATTTTCTGTAAGAGTCTAGATTACATATAAGTACTTCATGGACCATATGGTATCTGATGCAACAATTACTCAGCCATTGCAGCATGAAAAGCACGCATAGAAAATGCATAAACAAATGTGTGTGGCTGTGTTCCAACAAAACTTTATTTGTAAAACTGGCTGTGGCCCATAGACCACAGTATTTTGACTCCTTGCTTAAAAAATGCAATGAATATTATTTTATTTCTTAATTTTGTAGAAAATCACAAACAATCTTCCCAATGGTGTGTTAGAAATTATTGCACTTGGTATCTCTCATGCTAAATACAGCTGGGATGGTCTTTCCTTAAGGAAAACTCCCAAGGATGAAATTCCTCAGTCTGAGGTAGAAGAATAATTCTTACCAATGTGAGTGAAACTAAAAGTATTCTTCCTGGACAGAAGGTCTGGCACAATCAAAACTGTTTTCTCCTTACTCTATTCTAATTCATCATCTTTAATATCTTTATCATATAAAAATAGAACCAACAATACTATTTCTATGTTTAAAATTTTTGCAACTATTACCATCAAGATAAATTGGTACCTTCTTACTCTGGCAAAGAGACCTGTTCTCAATCAACTCTAACCTAGTGGATAGATTCATCTCATGGTACAGTCTACCTTCCCAGTCCCATTTAACCGGGCCCATTGTTAAACACATCTCCACTGAGTACCCAGTTCCAGGAATCTGTCAGGTTTCAGATGTGAATTGACTTCATCTAAACTGTTTTTAAACAATTTCATTCCAACTTATAGCAATACTCAACTAGAGATTAAATCTCAGTATTCCATTAATATCTAATTTTTTTGGCCCTTCTTAAAGGAGTATTAGAATTGCTCTAAGTATGTGTTATTAAGTTGAAGCAACTGAGAAAGTCCAGCAAAGGAAATGGTTGAGCAAAGATGGGAGAGTCTCAAAGCATATCAACAACAAAAGAGAGCAACACAACACAACATGGGCATGCTTCCCAACTTCAGGAGAGAGAGAGACAGAGGAAATAGTTTTCTTGTGAATCCTTCTTAACAATTAGGGATGAATGAGTATGATTCTTAAAAGAAGAAACTTTGATGAAAGAAAATTTTAAAACTCTTGCATTTGTATTTCTGTTTCTAACCAGGGGCAAACAGGCCACAGGAACACCCACAAAGCACAGTGAAAAATAAAGGTTCCAACTCTGTGGTGAAATTTAAAATTGAAAGGAAATGTATTCCTTAATTTCAAACCTTGTGCAGATGCTAGTTACTTTGAGAGATTAAAATGTTTTTCTATATGTGACTACCATTAATACAAGATTTCTCTGTGATACTCAGAAGTAGAATGGAATACTGGGAACCTCATGAATTAATAGTTTAAGATAACTGGGCTTACACAAAGCTCCACCAGATACTGATTTTCTCTAAGCAGGCAAATTTCTCTTTTGAGACCCACTTTTTTCATTTGTATAATGGCTAAATATTAACTACCACATATTGTCAAAACTGAGTGAGCAGGTGCCTGACAGAGTCAGTGCTCAGGTTATAAGTTTTACTTCATCACAAGGTAGTAGGGTTTATTTCAAGCCTGAATCAACATTGTATGTTCTGAGTTAAGGGATATCTGGGTGCCAGCATTTCTTCCCTTAACTTTCCCTTTGTGAGAAGACAGCCAGGATGTGGGGAGTTTCTGGCACAGGTTCGAGGGCCATACTGAGCCTCTTGCTCATGATTAATGGAGTACTGCTGGTACAGTGATCATGGTGTGCCGGAAGGTACAGTTGTGGGTGAGAACAATCTACAGAATTTGAATGGACCGACTGTAGAGATGCTATCACATTCATTCCTACCTTCAAAAGAAAGGCATGGTAGATGCCCAAGCTATTAGAAATATTAATGTAACCTCAAATCCTAGTTTTTGATGGTCTCTGAGTAACTCTAGGTCACAGGTGAGTCTGGAGCTTTTAAGCAGCTTCGTACTAGCTATCCAGAGACCCAGAGAAGCTCAATTTTCAGGAAAATAAGAGTTGTGACATTTGCTTTTAGACACAATAAATATATAATTTTATCATCTATTCTATGAACTAAGTACAGCAATAAATTTATGATAAATTATTCAACTTCTTTACTGAGTCCCAAGAGTGTGCCAGGTCTGGAGTTGTTAGACCCTGCAGGGGACACATGCATACTGGCCATGGTCTCTGTCTTCAAAGGACTTATACATATTTTAGAAGATAAAATGAAAATTTGACTAATAATTGCTGACTTTGCAAATGTTTGAGAGCATTAATAGGCAGACAACAATCAGCTTCAGATATGTCACTTTATTAAGATCTAGACAAGCTTACTAAATACCTCAGGGTTCACTACATTTAGTCTAAAAAAACAAGTAGAGTAAAGAAACAAAACTCCTCAAAGGTACTCACACACCTGCTTTACAGACAGTAGGGCAGAAGTAGGTAGTGTTAAGAGTCAAGGAAAAGAAGGAGCAGTGTGTGCTATGGTGGGTAATAGAAGTATCATGAAGAATGCACTATTAGATGTGTGGATTCAGGAAGGGTGGGCAGAGGATGACCATTTGTCAAATCAGGGAATGGTGGCCTGGAATGAAGAATATGATTAAGTCACAAAGGCTGATAAGTATACTGAGTTCTGTTCAATCAACCCTAAAAGAGATGGTTCAGGTGAACCTGTAGGAAGATAAAAGGAGAGCTCTGCAGGTGTGCTGAAAAAAGGAGCAGGGGCAGCCAGACTTGAGCAGGCCAACCAACCAAATGACCTATTAGCTAAAAGTAAAGTCCCTAGTCTTCCTTAGTTGGTGGTCTTAAAATATTTTGCAAAAAGTGTCTGGATGTGACAACTTAGGTCTCCTTACATTTGGCCATCCACACTACTGGGAAATTCCCATCAGAAAGGCAAAAGGGGACAGAGTCCCAGTTATTCACTAGTAATACTCAGTTTCTTAAACAGAAAATATGAGCTTTAAGGATAATATCTTTAAGTAAATTTACCCTAAACATATTTATTAAGAGTCTACCCTGTGTGAGATACAATTCTAAACCCTGAGGATATAGCACTGAACAACAGATAAAATTTTCTATATTATTGTAGCCGAGGTAGATAGGTGAAAAAACAAGTACGTAATTGAAGTCTTCATTGATCAGGTGCTTAGTCCACAAAGACCAAGTGGGAAGGCCAATGAGGAGAGCTTAAATGTATTATATTCATGGTATGTATTTAAAATAGGGCAGGCAATGAAGGACTTGCTGAAAAGGTGTATTTGAGGAAAGAACTAACAGAACTGAAGGATGGAGTCCTGAAATGACATCTCGTTATATTGTCTCTCAGTAGAGCAATAAGGGCAGAGTAGCTGAAGAAGGCCAGGGAGAAGAGTAAGTGATGAGGTTTGAGAGTAACAAAGCATCAGATCATGTAAGGCCTTTAAGAGCATTTCAAGGAATTGAACTTCTTCTCAGACGTTAAACCACTGAAGGATTTTACACAGAGGAAAGACATGCCATCACTTCCATTTTAAAAAAGATTTCCAACTACTTTGGGAGATAGACTATGAGAGAGGCAAGGATAGAAACAATGAAACCACTGATCAGGAGGTTGTGGCAGTCATCTGTGCAAGAGGGAGATGATTCTGGATTGGCTCAGAGTGGTATCAGTAGAGGAGAAGAGAAGAGGTTAGATTTTGACTCCATGCTGAACGAAGAGCCAACAGGATGTTCTGACAGATTGTATATGGAATGTTAGAGAAAGAGAGGTGGCAAGGACAACACCATGGCCTTTGGCTTGAGTAGCTATATAGATCTATAGCATTATTATTTCCTGAGATGAGCCAGACATTTGGAGGAACACTTTTGGGGATGCAGATCAAGAGTTTTAGTATAAGTTAAATATTTAAGGCCCACTAGATATCAAAATGAATATGCCAAATAGACAATTGAAGTTATGGAAATATTTCTGGAACATATGAATTTGCAATCAACAGCATAACAAGAGTTTTTAAGACACGTGATTTGTTGAGACCGCCGAGGGAATAAATGTAGACAGAGAAGAGAGTAATTTGAAAGAGTGAGCCCTGGGACTGTCCAATGTTTAAAGGTCCGTAGTGTGAGGAGAAATTAGAGCAGAAAAGCAATAAGAAGCAGTTATTTGACAGAGAAAACACAGGGCTAGGAGGCAAGTAAGGAAAGTGTGTCAAGAAAGAAAGAAAGGAAGGAAGGAAGGAAGAAAAAAAGAAAGAAAGGAAGGAAGGAAGGAAGAAAAAAAGAAAGTAAGAAAGGAAGGAAGGAAGAGAAAGAAAAAAAGCTCAAATAGCAAACCAAACATTCCCAAGAAGTGAAATTAAAACAGACTTGATGATTGAATTTAAAATCTGGAAGTCACTGGTGACATTGATGAGTAATTTCAGCAGAGTAGTGAGGACAAAAGAGATTATCTTTTGATTTGGAGTGACTTGAAGAAAGAATGAAACTAGGGAAAATGATTATAGACAATTCTTCGAGAACATTTTGCTGTAAAGGGATCAGAAAAAAAATATGGAAGCTGCTGGATGGGTATGTGAGATCAAGAGACTTACTACAATTTGTTTAAAGATGAAGAATGGTTACAGTTTGTTGAGGAATGAGGAGAAAGTGTGACATAGTCTTACAGGAATATAGGACTTATGAGTGAAATGAAGAGTGCTGTCTTCTTGGGCCAGGAGAAAATCTAATTACATTGCATTTCATTTTATATCCTGTCTCCATTAAGTTTTAAGTTCGTGTTTTTTAAACAATTTTGACCTTGCTAAATTTAATGCATTTCTTAAAGCTGTTACGAATCAGAGTTGAGCTGAAGGTGAGAAATAACATCAAGCCTTCAGTGAAATTTAGTTATATGTATTATGCATAATTCATTAATTATCTCAATCTATACAGCAATCCTGTATTTTAAAACTCTCATTTTTAGTTTATCATGAAGAAACCAAAACTCTAGAAATATTAAGTAATTTGTGCCATGTCACTGTCTAAGTAATGTGGATATCAGATTCCTTAGGAATCTGATTAGTTGATGGCCCCTAGGAATTGCTTTGTCGCTTTGAGTGGGAGAGCTAGGCAATTCGTTAATGACTCCTGTTGCTTTCATCACATGATGTTTGCTACTCATGTTAATTAATAAAACTGCAATTATAAATAAAAAATATGATAGTGACAAAAAATCCCAAATTTTTCATTATTCTCCCAAGTCAAAATTCCTACTTTCAATGAAGGACTTAGAAAGGGAAAGAAAAATTAGTAAGCCTGGAAACACCATTTTGATGTTTAAAAAATCCTGGAGTTCAAACAATCTAACAATCTCAATTTATAAATTAGACAGGGGTCCAGAAAATAAGTGATTTGCCTAAGGAAGTTGAATTAGTCACAGGAGAACATAGAGTTCCTGATTTTGAATCTATTGTTCTTCCTGATGCATTTAAAACACCATTAATAGGTTGAAATTAGGTTCTAGAGAAAGAATTACAAGTTTGATAACGTAGTTTGGGAGTACTTGTTAATATTTCTTTTTTAAAAGATTTTATTTATTTATGAGAGAGAGGGGGAGAGAGAGAGACAAAGCATGAACAGGGGAAGGGGAAGGCTACAGGAAGAAGCAGGCTCCCCTGTGGGGCTCAATCCCAGGACCCCAGGACCACAACCTGAGCCAAAGGCAGGTGCTCAACTGACTGAGCCACACAGGCATCCCAATAATATATTTTTTTAAAAAACCAGACAGAAAATGCTTAAGTTTATTCATCTTTCTATATGATGTTTTTCCCATTTTATTATTATTTAAGTATTTTTTTATTCACCTTATTCTCTTCATTCTCTTGGATTTATTGCCCTTTTTTCATGTTTCTCTTCACAAAGGTGGTATAAGAATAAACATTTTGGGTCTACAGGGTGGGCTCCTTCTCAATTCTGATTTAGAATACACTCTGCATCATCTGTCATCCTCCCTGGGGTCTCCAACACTTAATACACTCTAAGTTTTCAAGTGGGTCTAGGGGATTGGAAATAAAAACATTAAGGAAAGAGAGACAGAGGAAGCTCAAGGGGGTAAGCCTGAAGAGTATCTGGACTGTCAAAAGTAGAAAGTGGGCAAGCTCTGCACAAAGCTGGGGGCTTCCAAGATATTTTGCACAAGAGCTGATCCTAGTGGTGATTTGGAATGAACACAAGAATCTACAGCCTCAAAACCTCTCATGGAAACCACAATGAGAGCCCATTAGAGAACCTCCTATGAGAGGTTGCTTCACTAAATTGTAGCAAAAAAATAAGAAGAGAACAGAACACTGTCATACATATCTAATCTTCTTTAAAATCTGCTTTTGTCTGACATTTGGACTCCATAGAGTCCCTTTGATATTGAAATCTGTTCCAGGATTCATTGTTTTTTGAAAAAAAAAAAAAAAAGTTTTGTGTACTTTAGTGATCATGTTAAGGGCAGAAAATGGGCTGGAGAGTGAGAATAACATATAGACTATACTATTGCACTATACTACGCTAGCCACTTGGTAGAGTTTGGAATTAAATATAACATTCTTCAGGTTTGAAAGTTTGATTTTAGTGTGATTATGAGAAAGAATAAAACCTTTTATTTTCCTTCTCAATAAAAGGGACACCAATATATGATAGAAGTGAGTTGGGGGAAATCAGAGAGGGAGATGAACCATGAGAGACTGTGGACTCTGCAAAAGAGATGAGGGGTTTGGAGGGGAGAGGGTTTGGGGGTTGGGAGGGCCTGGTGGTGGGTATTCAGGAGGACATGTATTGCATGGAGCACTGGGTGTTGTGCATAAAAAATAAATCTTGCAACACTGAAAAAACTAAAAGAAAAAGAAAACAGAGTTAGGCAGAAATTTTCTTTTAATTTTTTGCTTTCCATTTATTGATTATGTGGCTTGAGTAATTTACAAAAACTGTTCTTTGAAAATGCTTCTTTGTTTCACCTGGCTTAACCATAGATAATGTTGTATCTGTAATATTTTAGTTATGCTAGAAAGCTAGCCTAGCTGTAACTAATGCACAAAGACATAAGACAAAAGCCTCAAAACCTTATCATTTACCATGCACTATAAATAATTGAGATTGCACAATTGGTATTTTAAAAATTGTTGATTCTATTTCCCACAATTTTGGCTATAACAAAGGCAAGTTCAATATAGTTCCTGTCACCCAATTTAAAATGTTCTTTTCAGGGCACCTGGGTGGCTCAGTGGGTTAAATTGTTCTTTTCAGCTGTCACAGTGAATAAAGCTTGCAAATTCCATTTGATGTGTTGATGAGTGTTTGTTTGATTTAGTAATGAATCAAATACCCTGAGGACACTCATTAGTCTTCAGTTCTCTCTTGCAATTGCCCTGAAAGAGTGACAGAAATTCTATTGGTAAATGACCGTTTGGATTAACATTCTTTAAATTACATTCTAAATTTCTGGAAGCACATGAGGATGTAACCAGGCAATGACCATGCTGCAAATTATTTTATTTGCATTCAACAAATTTGTATTAAATGCAGTATCTATATGCAAGACACTACTAGGTTTGTGGTACCAGAGTAAGCAAAAACAGAATCTTTGCTTTCTGGAGATTATAGACTGCTAGAGGAGACAGATAATCAAATAACTGAACTGGTAAGTGTATGATAAACTAACACAAGTTTTCAGAAAAAAAAAAAAAAGAAGTTTGACATAAAGTTATCCGAGCTAGGTCTTTATTTTGGAAGGAAGAGAAAGGATTTCCTGCATACAATGTCATTACTTTTAATAGATTGACATATTCAAGTTTTCTGTTTCTTCTTGTGTCAATATTGACTTTCTACATTCTTTCCAAAAATTGATGTGTTTAATGTAGTTTTCAAAATTATTGATGTACGGTTATTCATGATCTTCTTTTATGATATAAAAGATAACTATTATAGGGGCATCTGGGTGGCTCAGTGGGTTAAAGCCTCTGCCTTCAGCTCAGGTCATGATTTCAGGGTCCTAGGATTGAGCCCCACATCAGGCTCTCTGCTCAGCAGGGAGACTGCCTCCTCCTCTCTCTCTCTGCCTGTCTCTCTGCCTGCTTGTGATCTGTCTGTCAAATAAATAAATAAAATCTGAAAGAAAAAAAAAAGGTAACTATTCTATCCTTTATTATTCTATCAACTTGTTTTCTTTCATCTTTGTCAATTAAATTATTTTCAATTAAAGGAAAAGAAAGAGAGAGTTTCAGAATGAAACTTGCTCTAGACTCTGGGGTTAGGGAAGGCTTTCCTGAGAGAATGACCCTTGAACTGAAAACTGAAGAATGAGGAATTTATGTGGCTACAAAGAGGAAAGGAGAAGACTCCAAGTGGAAAACCACATTTGTCCTGAGACCCTTTGATGGGAAAAAATATGGCGTGTTGGGGCAAAGAAAGGAAGCCAAAGACCCTGAAGCTCAGAGAAAAAAGGAAGATGAAAAGTGGATGAAAATGGCACAGAAAAGCAATAAAAACAAAAGTCAACACTTACATAGTTCTTAAAAAATCAATACTTACCTAGCTTTTAATATGCAATAGGCACTGCTTTCAGATTACTTAGATAAATTACCTCTTTTAGTCCTCACTACAAATGCTGAGTTTATTCTCATTTTGGAAAATGAGAAAATTGAGGCACAGTGAGATAAGATATCAACCCAGGTCTGTAGGTAGAAATTTTAAGTGCTGAGAATTGAACCCAGGTGGTCTGGATTTGAATGTATACTTTCATTTACTCTACTATAACCTCCTCATAATTAAAAGTTAAAATAATTATAGTTTAATTAGGTCTTACTATTCCCAGATATTGTCCAACTTCTTAAATGTATTAATATATTCATTTAATAAAAATCATTTAGCAACCTATTATTCTAGACCTTGAAAATACAGTGGAGAATAGAACTGCCAAAAATCCTCATGCAGTGATGTGAGAAACACAGGCAGAAAAAAAATTATTAAATTTCCTTATCTACTGACAAGCCCTTAAAACAGGCAGAGTGACTCTCCTCTAGGGACTCAATTACCGCCACCTTAAGGCTTTGATAAGGGCAAAGGACAATCCTATCCTGACCAGCCCCCACCCTCAACCAGGATCCTGTAAGTCTACTTTAACAATTCCTTTGGAAACTTTATCTCTAAACCTCCAAGATAGTGTCAATCAATCCCAAGCATATGGCCCACTGATATACAGCTAAAGGGTCTCATGAGAAGGTTTTATTCCTGGTAATGAATAACCTTTTCCCCAGATAATAGCTAGCCTCTCAAGATCCTAGAAACCTTGCTTCCAAAATTCCTTAGAGACTTATATCATCCCTAATCCCCTCCCCAACTTACAAGTATATAATAAACCACTTCTCACATCCCCAGGGCAGCATCTCCTCTTGCCCATGTTTCCTGTCCCCATGCTTTAACAAACCACCATTTTTCACCAAAGATATCTCAAGAATTCTTCCTTGGTCATTGGCTTCGGACCTCACCCCACCGAACCTCACCTATGTTCTAGAACTTCATCAAAAGATACATTTCAAGGAAGAGAGGCAGGCAGTTTAGATACAAAATGCATATTTCACTTAGCATATTGCTAAATAAAATAAATCAATCAGAGAAGGACAATTATCATATGGTTTCACTTATATGTGGAGTATAAGTAATAGTGCAGAGGACAATAGAGAAAGGGAGAAAAAAACGACTAGGAAGAAATCAGAGAGGGAGACAAACACGATGAGAGACTTTTGACTCCAGGAAGCAAACTGAGGATTGCAGACAGGAAGATGGGTGGGGGATGGGATAACTGGGGGATGGGCATTAAGGAGGGCACATGATGTGATGAACAGTGGATGTTCTACGCAACTGATGTATCATGAACTTTATATCAAAACCTAACGATGTGCTATATGTTGGCTAATTGAATTTATATAAAAAAGAAATATAAATAAGTAAATAAGTAAATCACGTTCCAGATGACATCAAATTCAAGGCAACAAATGACAACAGGGGTACCAGGATGGAAGTGAGTATGTCTACTTTGCCTAGAGTTTTTGGAGAAGACCTCAAAAACATGACAATATTTGAATAGGGACCTGAAGGCAGAGAGGAAGAGAGACACGTGGCTGAAAGGAGAAGGAACAAACAACAAGCAAAACAGAATATGCTTGGCCTTTTCAATAAAGAGCAAGGACACATGGTGACAGGATCTGAGTGGGTGACAGGTGTTGGAAGTAGGAAGTATGAAACCAGAGAGCATTGAGCTGTAGCCATCACTGTTCTTCAGCTACTACTCTGAGATAGGAAGTTACTGGAAAGGTTTCAGCGAAGAATTACATAATGTGATGAGTATTAGTGAGATCATTCTGAATGATGTGTAGACAATACACTGTGAGCGACCAAGAAAAAACCAGCAAGTCCAAGTAAGAGGCTATTTTAATAAACTAGGCTAGAGAGGATAACATGCTGGATCACCAAAACAGCAGTAATGTGGTCAGAGGTGGTCAGATTCTTGATGTCTTCTGAAAACAGACAGCTGGATTTGTTGATGCATAAAATGCAAAGTGGGGGGTGAGGGGGCTGGGTGGCTCAGGGGGTTAAAGCCTCTGCCTTGGGCTAAGGTCGTGATCCCAGGGTCCTGGGATCAAGCTCTCATTGGGCTCTTTGCTCAGTGGGGAGCCTGCTTCCTCCTCTCTCTCTGCCTGCCTCCTCCTCTCTCTCTGCCTGCCTCTCTTTCTACTTTGATCTCTGTCTGTCAAATAAATAAATAAAATCTTTAAAAACATGCAAAGTGGGGGAAAGAGAGGAATCAAAGATGACTCCTCAGTAACTGAAAAGAGGGAGCTGTAATATCCTAAAATAAGAGACTGGAAATACCAGGTTTGAAGAGGAAGATCAGAAATCTATCTTTGTGATTTCCTGTCCCCATGCTTTAACAAACCACCATTTTGTGTTTGAGATGCCTATTAAATATTAAGGTGAAGATGCTGAAAGAGTTGTTTCTATGAGAATTCAAATCTCTATGAAATTCAAAGACATTTGGATTAGATAAAAAAAATTTGGCAGCCATCATGTCACAGAGGATATTTAAAACCATGACATTAGGTGAGAACTACTTTTTTTTTTTATTAACATATAATGTATTATTTGCCCTAGGGGTTCAAGTCTGTGAATCATCAGGCTTACACATTTCATAGCACTCACCATAGCACATACCCTCCCCAATGTCCATAACCCAGCCACCCTATCCCTACCCCCCCAACCCTCCAGCAACCCTCAGTTTGTTTTGTGAGATTAAGAGTCTCTTATTGTTTGTTTCCCTCCCGATCCCATCTTGTTTCATTTTATCCCTCCCTATCCCCTATGACTCCCTGCCTTGCCTCTGAAATTCCTCATATCAGGGAGATCATATGATAATTGTCTTTCTCTGAATGACTTATTTCACTTATCTTGATACCCTCTAGTTCCATTCACATTGTTGGCAAGATTTTGTTTCTTTTGATGGCTGCACAGTATTCCATGGACAAACTATGAAAAGAACCTAGATATCCATCAACAGATGAATGGATAATCCACATCTTCTACCTCTTAATATAGAATATCTGTATTGATTATGTCCCTAGCCATCAGTACTGCCTCTTGTTCTTTTTATTGTGGAGAGTTTTTCTGCCTTGTCATTTTATCCAGGTAAGAATAGATGAATCAGAGAACAAAGTGCTAAAAGGGTAGCAATGACCCCAGAAAAAATATACACTAACCAAATCAGAAGAGACCCAAAACCAGGGGGAGAAGAAAAGGAGGGGAAAAAAGAAATGAAATATATATATATATATATATATATATATATATATATATATTAGACTGGTGAATAAAACAGAGACACACACTTGATTTGGGGTGTATTTTGGTCTGTTAGAAGAAACTATCTCCCTTTCTTTTAAAGAAAGAAAAACATATATATATATATATATATATATATATATACACACACACACACACAAAATAAGGGTAAACATGATGAAGGGTTGGAATATGACTGTAAAGATGAAAATTTTAAAAGATTCTGAAAAAAAATTGATAAGAAGTTGATTGGAAAAAAAGGAAAAAAAGAGTAAGGAATGTGATCATGCTGGAGACTAGAACAAAGCTATGCACTAGATTTAGGGTACGTTTTGATCTATTAGAAGAAATTGTATCCCAAAATTTTAAAGAAAAAATAACTTATATGTATACAAGAAATAAAGTTAAATACATTGAAGGGATAAAATATGACTATAATAATGAAAATTTAAAAAGATTTTTTAAAAGGTATTGACAAGATAAAATAGTTAAAAAGCATTAAAATAGGAAAGAGAAAAATTTTAAAAATGGAATAAGAAAAAAATAAAATTAAGAACATTTAGCTTTGAAAGACTAAAGGATCATGGGGGAAAAGCCATGAATTCTATGTGTTGCTTGTCCCTAGCTCTGGAGTTCTGCAGTTCTCATTGATCAGTGAACTTGGTCTTGGCTGGATGTTCTTGCTGATCTTCTGGAGTAGGGGCCTGTTGCCTATTACTGTGATTCTCAAATGTCTTTGCCTGAGGCAGAATTGCACCACCCTTGTCAGGGGCCTAGCTAAGTAATCTGAGGGATTTTGGTCTTGAAGCTTTTGTCTTGAGCTTTCTTTTTTTTTTTTTTTTAAAGATTTTATTTATTTATTTGACAGAGAGAAATCACAAGTAGATGGAGAGGCAGGCAGAGAGAGAGAGAGGGAAGCAGGCTCCCTGCCGAGCAGAGAGCCCGATGTGGGGCTCGATCCCAGGGTCCTGGGATCATGACCCGAGCCGAAGGCAGAGGCTTAACCCACTGAGCCACCCAGGCGCCCCTGTCTTGAGCTTTCTTTTTTTTTTTTTTTTTTTTTTTTTTTATTTATTTATTTGACAGAGAGAAATCACAAGTAGGCAGAGAGGCAGGCAGAGAGAGAGAGAGGAGGAAGCAGGCTCCCTGCTGAGCAGAGAGCCCGATGCGGGACTCGATCCCAGGACCCTGAGATCATGACCTGAGCCGAAGGCAGCGGCTTAACCACTGAGCCACCCAGGCACCCTGTCTTGAGCTTTCTATAGAGCTTTGGAGTTAGTAACTATCTACAGAGGCAAGTGCTAAGAGGTGAGTGCTGGGGATCTGGAATATTTAAACACTGGAAACAGAATAAGGATCCAACAAAAGCAACTAAGAAGCAGCACTGAATAAACACAGAGTTGATCCGTGGTATACTATGGACTAAACTCTTCAAAAGATTGATGTGATTGTGTCAAATGCTACTAAAAGTTTAAGTAGTAGGAAATGAAAATTTACCACTGGATTTGGCAAGGTGCAGCTAATCAGTAGCAGTGAGGGGAAGTGTTTTGTTGAGTGAAGGATAAAAGTCTGATTGAGGCAGTTTTAAGAGCAAATGGGGAGAGAGGAACTGAAGATAAACTGTACACTCATCTCTCAAGAAGTGTGCTATAAAAAGAAGTCAAGAATGGGATAGTAGCTGGATGGAGGAGACTGTGATGTAAAAGGAGAGGTACTTTTTTAAAAGGTGGACAAAAATGACAGCATGTTTGCAAATATACAATTCAGATGATGGAATAATGAAAGAGAACAATTGCCAGAGTGATGACATTGGAGGGTGAAGAAGGAATGGAATCCAGTATATTAATGGTGGCTAGACCTTATAGACATGAGCAGTCCACCCATAGAAACAGGGAAGAACTAGTGTATTGGTATACATCTTGGTAGTGTGGTAGATGTGATCATGGGAGAAGGTGAGATTTCTTTCTTTTGGTGATTTCTCTGTTTCTCAATAAAGTAGAAAACATGGTGATCAGTTAAGAGTAAATAAAGGGAGATTTGAGACTTGAGGAGAGAAAAGAGAATATGAAATAGTCAACTAAGAGAATTGATGAGTAAATGAACCATGTAATGTAAGATTGCCTTCAGCACAGAGTAATTTAATACTCATACTATCCCTATGTAATACATGTTATCATGCCCAATGTCCATTTTATAGATGAGGAAACAGAAGTACAGAAATATTTGACACTTTGCCCAAAGTCACAGAGTTAAAAACCAGCAGGCAATTTATCTTTTGAGGTTTTAAAGCCAAGTGAATCTTAATCCTAACACCAAAGACAAACTGTTGAAGCATTTTCAATAGGCACATGATCAGGTTTGTACTTTGAAAAGGTCAGACTGGGGCACCTGGGTGGCTCAGTGGGTTGAGCCTCTGCCTTCGGCTCGGGTCATGATCTCAGGGTCCTGGGATCGAGTCCCGCATCAGGCTCCCTGCTCAGCAGGAAGCCTGCTTCCTCCTCTCTCTCTCTGCCTACTTGTGATCTCTCTCTGTGTCAAATAAATAAATAAAAATTAAAAAAAAAAAAAAAAGAAAAGGTCAGACTTGTTGGAGTGTAGCCAAAGAAAGTTGATAGAACTTGGACTTAGCAAGATGGAGGCATAAAATCTGGAGAAAAGAGGTCAGGGTATTTTTTAGAAGGTAATATAAACATAGTGATGGGTTGATTATGAGGGATATTGATACTGGGTTTCAGACTTGCAATGTGGAATGGATATTGACATCATTAATAAAGACAGAGAACAAGTTTTGCAACTTCTTAAGTTTGCAGGGGCTTTGAGCCCTCCCAATGAGGATGTTGAGTAGAGATTTGACTGTAAAGGTCCATAACTCAGGTGGCTAGAAGTATAAATGTGAGGCATAGTAGAGAGATGATAATGAACCCATAACTGAAGATGAGATGGACTTGCAACAAGCATAGGTATAGGATAATATCTTGAGGAACTTCAAAATTTAAAGTTTGGATAAAAGAATATATGCCCACAAGTAGCCAGAGAGCTAGGAAGATGTTAGGAAGACTGTCAAGAGAGATAAATAGGATATTTCAGGGGGGAAGTTATGGTCAACAGTGCCAAATGTTGTTAAGAGAGCAAACAACATAAAGAAACAAAATATAAATTGGATGTAGAAATTGTGAAATTATTGGCAACATTAGTCAGTTATATCAGCAGAATAATGGAGGCAGATACCAGAGTACAACCTGTCAGAATGAGCTGGAGGGGAGAAAATTGCCAGAAGAAGTAAAGATGAACTTTGTGAAAAGTTTAACTGAGAAGACAATGAAAAATAAGGTGATGGCAAGGGCCTGTGGAATATAGTATTGAGGGTAGGATTTTTTTGAAAGGGGGACACTTGAATTTATTTAAATATCAAAAGAAAGCTTCTAGTTATCATAGGTTTTTTGTTTTGTTTTGTTTTGTTTTTTTCAGTTTATGAGACTGCTAGAGGGATAAACAATAATGTGAGGTAGCGGGCGAAGAGAGAATACCAAACACAGAGAAGGGATGATATTGGCAAAAGGAGAGTGCTTCAAAAATAAAAAGAGATCCCAGACATACAGATGGTATTTTACAGATCCTTTTCACATTTGCCTATTAATGTTTTATTTTTTGTGTTGATTTGAAAGAGTTCTATTATAGGAATAGTTACCTTTGCCTTTTATTAAATATGTTGCATACATTTCTGGAGTTTGTCTTTTAATTTAAATTTATGTGATATAATGTGTGTGATATATGTGATGTGATATATGGCATAAATATTTTTTCATAAATAAGTTTGGATGAAGGTGGCCAGAAGATGCAAACTTACAGTTTACAAGATAAAGATAAGATAAATACGTACTAGGGATATAATGTAAAACATGATAAATATAGTGAACACGGCTGTATGGTATATTTGAAAATTAAGAGAGTAGATCCTAAGAGTTCTCATCACAAAGAAGATCATTTTCTTTTTCTTCTTTTTTTTTTTTTTTTGTATCTGTAGGAGATGATGGATTTTTAACTAAACTTACTGTGATATGACTTAATGTTATGAGAAAGTTAGGTCACCATGCCACTCACCTTAAACTTACACAGAGCATTATGTCAGTTAGAGCTCAATAAAACTTTGGGAGGAAATCAAGTTATTTTCCCTTGGTTCAGGACTCTGGGTTCTTTTATCAGGGTGGGTGTGGAGGGTACAGATGGAATATGGATGACTATTGTGTGTTTTTATGGCTTTTGAAAGGCCATAATGTCTCTGCCCCACAGGGCACAGGCTTTTATTTAGCTAGGAAAAAATAAGTTCTCAGTATTTCTATCTACTTTTTACCAAATTTTCTGTTATTGTTTCTACACTTGGCATTCTTCACATGCACTTTCCTCAACCAAAGATTCTATAAACTTCTTCAATATTTTTTCTAAGACATACATGATTTTTTCACTTCTGAATTTTTAGTACACCTAGAATTATATTCGTATCAGGCACAAAGTAGGGATCTCTGCCTAACCACCTCCACCACAGCACATCAGTGATGCCTTTAATTAGTACAGGATGTCCACCCTCCAGGTTTTAGCCTCAAGCACCTCACAAATGATGCAACACAAGCAAGGAACACTTCCTCGTGCTGGATCAAAACTGCCTACCTATCTGTTGGGTTCTTTAACCCTGCTGTGGAAGCAAGGGCAGGGAGCCACACACATCTTTTCTCAAGCACCTGTATCCCTTCTCCCACCAGTATTGTGCAGAATGTTTCCCAGGAGTTTGCTTTTCATGATCACACTCGTTTCTCAGATTAAAGGTATGTCTTAATCTTTTTATCAGGGTTTTCTTACTAGGCTATGAGGTAATGTCTCTTTAGTCACAAAGTTTAAGTGATAAATGATTAAAAAAAAAAAAAAACGTTAAAACCCATTGATGATTTTGCTGAGGACATAGCATAGGACTTGGACTAGTTATGGCTAAGATTGAGATTCTATGATTCTATGAAATACTTTAGTGGTCTTACTCTGATTTATGGTGAGGAGGAAGGAGTGGGCATTTCTGAATATCTGCAGAGTAGAAACACTGTGCTAGCCATTTACCTCTGTGTACATGTGTACAAGGATAAGTTATTATCTCTACTTTATAGATAAAGCAACTGAGAATAATATCTATAGATCAGAGAGAATAGATACGGTATTAATGGACATACTGCTAATAAACTGGTAAAACTTTGACTCAAATAATAGCAGATTCTAAAATCATGTGGTCTTTCTTCTATATCATTCTCCAGTGAGGTAGTCAGGCCTCACGCCCAGACGACCACCACTTGTGAAAACTACTTAGCACTGATTCAAGAGTACCTAAATTCTAATAACAAGGGAGAGACTTGCATTCAGCTAGGAGAATTAAGATTTCAAATACAAATGTACCTGGGAGATAAAATGGGTAATTTCCACTTAAACAATCCCTTCCAGTGAAGGCTTTGACAGGTGGCAGAATCCAGACACAGGCATGAGGAGATTAAGATGAAGGTGGTAACTGCAGAACAAAGTCAAAGATGGAAGACGCTTTAAGACCTAATTTTTTTTGGCTTGTTCTCCAATTTTGCTTACATTTTCCTAATTTGGAAATATCAGTCTCACTTTCCTTACCTGTTACGTAGGGTTGCGGTTGCTCCTTCATAGTGATGTTGTACATGGCTGCTAATTGGGAGCAAGTCAACTCTAAGAGAATAATTTTTATCCAGTTACTGTGTGTGAATGTTAATGCCAGATGTATTTTCCCCCTTAAATGTTTCCTTGTAGAAAAGGCAATCCTTGGAGTAGAAGGTCAAGAAGTGGTCTATCCTAAAAGGCTTCCCCTGAGGCAGAAGCGAGATGTTTGGCACATCCATGATTATGACATACAGGTACACACTTTGATTTAATAAAGTTGATTTATTACTTTCACAGCATAGGCAGAAAGCAACATCTGGCTCCAATCAGAAGTAAACAAGAGAGGAATATCGAATTTTCTGAGAACTCTCACTCTTTACAGCATGCACTTGGGTTGGTCAGGGGGCAGGTTGGGGAGGCAGCAAACTTTTGATGGATTAGGAAACAAGATGGAGTAAAATTTGGATTTTAGAGAGTTCCATATAAATTTTCCAGTTTATGTGAGGATTTCCACTAACAGCTTTCTGGGCTGATTTAAGGCAACCTTATTTGTTCTGAGCTGGCGCCTATGGAATATAATCTCTGAGTATTTTTCTTTCCCAGTGATGTAATATGCAGGTTTACTTGCCTTACAGATTCAGCAGCAAAGTTGGGCAACTTTCATGGGAACACATCTGGCCTGTCGCTTAGAAGAGTGTTTATTCAGGTGTTAAAATGCAAATATTTATAATTTTATTTTCAAAAGAAACAAATGTTTATGAAGACAACATGTAATACATATAACGAGAAACAAGCTTCAAAGTAAGGTCATTCTCAATCCCATTACTATAGAAGACATTCAAGGACTGTTCTTAGATATTTATTACCAGGCACTTGCTTTGTGGGCCTGGGCTTTCTAACTTCATCCATCGAGAATACCGACTGCCACTTTGCCCCAATACTCTTTGAGAGGGCAAACTTTTCCCAATGCAACTACTTTTCTTTCCTTCACCACCAGAAGAGACAAGCCTTCCAGGTTCTCATTTGTTAGGTTCCTCAGTCACAGCAAGATGCATTTCAGCTTTCCAAATGTTCCCACTGAGATGTCTTTCCCATAACTTAACATAATGAAAAAGCAACTCTTCATCTGCTGCCATTTGGAGATAATGTCTATTTTTCTGTAGTAATCTCCTTGCAAAAAAATGTTTTCTCTTGATCTCCAATTCATTTATCCTTAACTACTTCTTAAGCCTTGTATTCATATAATATTGCATGTTAAGTATACTTCAATTAAAAAAAAAAAAAACTTTTATTGGTTGAAGTTTGGTACTCATCGAGGAGGGCCAAACCAGCCTTCTGTCACCATTGTGCAAATCAAGACATCAATCTCATTATGAATGTACAAAAGGATACTGGTCTGGGGCAGGAAATATATAAGATGTCTTGGAGTATCTTTTATACCAGAAAGTAAGGAAGTTCTCAAGTAAGCAAACAACCCAAACTTGCATTGATGGGAGGATGTCAAAAGAACATAGGAGCCAAATGAAGGAGCTCCCAATAGCCAAAGAAGGATAAATTTGAGGACAAAATTATTAAGGTAGTTTTGAGCTATAATAAAATATAAGTTAATACCTATGAAGTCATAGTGGTATAGATAAATAATTGAATAAATAAATGGGAAAGAATAGACAAATTCTCCACACACCAGAATTAAAAAATTAATGTAGATAGTCTCCTTCCTAGGAGGTGAAGAATAACTCCCCACCCTTTAAGCATGGCCTGTGCGTAGACCCTTCCAAAGATTAGAATATGGAAGAGGGAACCAGTAAAATGGAGAAGAGTGTAAACTTACAGTGGAGAAAGGCTGACAGGTGATCAAGGTAACCAGTAATCATATTCAGTAATAAGTCATATTGATAGTATGTACTCTTAATCTGATGTGTGAAAATGGCACCTTATTTTGTTGTTTTCTCTCAAATCCCTGTAATTCCAGGCTGGGAATGAGAAACATATGGGGGAAAAAAAAAACTTAGTTTTTTTTTTGAAATACTTGATCAGTACTCCTCAAAACCGTCAAGGTTGTCAAAAAATAAGGGAAGTCAGATAAGCTGCCATAGTGTAGAGAGTCAAGACAGGAGGCATGACAACTGAATGCAATGTGTGTCCTGGACGGGATCCTAAGATAGTGAAAGGACATTAGACAAAAACAAAGAAAATCTGGATAAGTGTATAATTTAATTGGTAATGTCCGTCTTGAATCACGAGTTGTGACAAGTACACTATAGTAATGTATGATGTTAACAATATGGAACCCTGAGTTGTGGAATACATGGGAATGCTCTGTATTATCTTTCCAACTTTTCTTTAACTCTAAAATGATTCTAAATAAAAACAATTTTAAAATTAAATAAAATAAATAAAATTCTAAAATAAAACACGAAGTTAAATATTCTGTTTATATACAAATAATATTAATGACAAGATTAACAAGAATGTCACATTTGACAATATTAACAACTGCATCTGAATATTAACAAATAGGAAACCCATAATCACACATTCAAATTTTACAAGGTCCCATTATACCACTGTTATTCACACACAACAGCAAGTATAGTTCATCATGTTGTAAACAGAAGTCAACCCTTTTTATCTAAGTAAGCACCTAGGTTCTTGCCTTCCCACTGTGCTTTATGTGTTTATAATGAAGTCCCAATTTTTTGTTAAACTTTCAGTCCAAAAAATGCCCAAATCAATGCACAACTCATATTCAACAAACACACAACTCCCCTCTCCCTTCCTCCAAGTTGCCTCCCTTCAGAAGACCCTCCTTCAATAGCATAGTTTAAACAAACCAGAAGACGGAGCAAATTATTACTGTTATTATTATTATTCTTGGAGGGGGGGAAGAGAATGATGGGGGCAGAGAGGGAGAGAGAGAATGCTAAGCAGGCTCCATGTCTGGTGCAGAGCCACACATGGGGCTCAGTCTCACAAGTTGAGATCATGACCTAAGCAAAGTCAACAGTGGGACACTGAACCAACTGAACCTCTCAGGCACCACCTAAGGGAAGTCTTTACTCCTCTCTTTTGTCTCCCCAATCAAAAAAAAAAAAAAAAAAAAAAAAAAAAAAACATTAAATTTTGTGAATTCTAAAATGTAAATATCCTTTGAAATTTTCTACTCTCCTCTTTCCCTGCTTCCACTCCCTCGCCCAAGTGACTTATATCCCATCAACAGTCTTTAAATGTTTTTCCTGCCTGCAGTTGTGATTTTTGCTGATACATTATCTGTAATAGGTAAGCCATCTAAAAATACTGTACCTACTTCTGTACTTTTTGCCTAAACCTTTTTCTTCTCTTTGCTCTTAGGATGAAGTCCAAATCTTCTTGAGTGACTAACTGGTTGTACATGATTTGGCTCCTTCCTACCTTTTCATTTTTCATATTTATTCAATTTACACTTGATTCTCCAGCCTCCTTGAGTTTTTCTGAGCTTCTCAATATGTCAAGCTCCTTCCTACCTCAGGACCTTTGCTTGCTGTGTTCTTTGCCTCCTATTCCTTCCTAACATAGTCATTGCATTTCTCCTATTATGATGTTTATTTTTTTAAAGATTTTATTTTTTTATTCTTGAGAGACAGAGAAAGAGAGAGAGGCAGAGGGAGAAGCAGGCTCCCCACTTAGCAGGGAGCATGATGCGGGACTCAATTCCAAGACTCCAGGATCATGACCTGAGCTGAAAGCAGACAGTTAACCATCTGAGCCACCCAGGAGCCCCTATTATGATGTTTGTAATCTTCAATTACGTTTTTTTTTTATTTTCTTCTTTGCCAAGCTGTGGTTTTCATAAGGGCAGTGACCTCTATCTTGTGCAAAATTGTATTTTCTATATTATCACTGTGCCTGAAATAACAGCTATTGAATACATGGGTGAACAATAAACTGAATAAATGTGCTAGATAAATAACTAGTAACTGTGCATACTTAAATTATAAATAATTCATAATCAGAAGGTAATAAAATATAACAAAAGAAAATATTTAAAGGATATAAGTTAGGAATTCATATACAAATATGTAAACAACAAAATAAACCAAACAGAAGAAAAATACCACTTCTGATGGTCATTAAAGAAAAGTTTGTAACAATAAGTTATCATTTTATTAATGTTAATATCTAAAGCAAGAATATAAGAACCACTATAAATTTCTAGTGAAATTCTAATTTTGTGCTTCCCTTCTTCAGGGTTATCTTGCAGCATTTATCAAATATTTTTTCCATGTTGCCAACCAAGAAATGATGTCTAACTATAGCAAATACCCCAATTGAAATTTCTGATCTGGATATTGGTTAAATAAATTCACATTGTGATTTTCAGCCATAAAATATATACTACAAAGGAACTTTTATTGAAATAAGAAAATGGCCATGGTCATAATTTACTTCTGTGTGAGAAAGTAGACTATAAAATGGTACACCACAAACTGTGTGGGCAGGGGTGGAATGGCAAGGACATATGACTTGTTATCTCTGGACAAGGAGAGAATATATATATTTTAATTTCTTTTTATAACTAGAAAAAATTCCCATCAAAAGTTTTAATTAAAAAGTAGTTTACAAGCAAAATCCTCCATATATTACCCTCATAAATTCAGCCTAACCTATATTTATCATTTTGCCTAGCCAGATCACTGGACTGCTGGGTAAACTGATAAAGTCTAATTTCCCCCTGCACCCACTCCACTCCCCATCCTAATACACACTAAATGAGCACACATTTAAGTCACATGATGGATACTGTTTTGCAGGAAACAGATGAAGAATTGTTGTATGAACTAAAGCTAACTAGAAAAACCTTAATACTTCATCTTTTAAGATCAAGGTAAGTTTATTATAATTCAATATCTTATAAATTTATTGGTCTGTAGTATTCCAGTTTTTGTAAAAATTGTCAATGAAATGAATTCATCATGTTATTGTTACCTATTTATAGCTGAATTCCTACTTGTCTATACAATGGAATATTATGCAGCCATCAAAAATAAAATCTTGCATTTGCAATGACATGGATGGAACTAGAGGGTATTATACTAAGTGAAATAAGTCAATCAGAGAAGGACAATTAACATATGATTTCACTAATAAGAGGAATTTGAGAAACAAGGCAGAGACTCAAAGGAGAAGGGGGAGAAAATGAAACAAGATGAAACCAGAGAAGGAGACAAACCATAAGAGACTCTTAATCTCAGTAAACAAACTGAGGGTTGTTTAAGTGAAGGAAGGTGGGACGGATGTGGTGGCTGGGTGCTAAACACTGGGGAGGGTATGTGCTATGGTGAGCACTATGAATAGTGTAAGACTGATGAATCACAGACCTGTATTCCTGAAACAAATAATACATTATATGTTTTTTTAATTATTAAATTTTTATTAACATATAATATATTACTAGCCCCAGGGGTACAGATCTGTGATTTGCCAGGTTTACACACTTCATAGCACATACCCTCCCCAATGTCCATAACCCCACCACCCTCTTCCTACCCTCCTCCCCCCAGCAACCCTTAGTTTGTTCTGTGAGATAAGAGTCTCTTATAGTTTCCTAGAATTGTTTGTATTACTTTGGTGTTGGTTGTGATCTCTCCTCTTTCATTAATGACTTTATTTATTTGGGTCTTTTCTCTTTTCTTTTTGATAAGTCTGGCCAGGGGTTTATCAATATTATCAGTTCTTTCAAAGAACCATCTCCTAGTTTCTTTGATTTGTTCTATTGGTTTTTGATTTTTGTTTTGTTTTTGGTTTTGGTTTTGGTTTTTTTTTTTTTTTTTTTTTTTTTTTGTTTCTATTTCATTGATTTCTGCTCTGATCTTTATTATTTCTCTTCTCCTGCTGGGTTTAGGCTTTCTTTGTTGTTCTTTCTCCAGCTCCTTTAGGTGTTGGGTTAGGTTGTGTATTTGAGACCTTTCTTGTTTCTTGAGAAAAGCTTGTATAGCTTTATATTTTCCTCTCAGGACTGCCTTTGCTGTGTCCCACAGATTTTGAACCATTTTTGGTTCAAAAAAAATCAAAAAAATGATTTTTGAATTATTTGTTTCCATGGATTTTTTAAATTCTTCTTTAATTTCCTGGTTGACCCATTCATTCTTTAGAAGGATGCTCTTTAGTCTCCATGTATTTGGGTTCTTTCCAAATATTGTCTTGTGATTGAGTTCTAGCTTCAGAGCATTGTTGTCTTAAAATATGCAGGGAATCATCCAAGTCTTTTGATACTAGCTGAGACCTGATTTATGACCCAGGATGTGATCTATTCTGGAGAATGTTCCATGTGCACTGTTGCTTTGGGATGGAATGTTCTGAATATATCTGTGATGTCCATCTGGTTCAGTCTGTCATTTAGGACCTTTATTTCCTTGTTGATCTTTTGCTTGTATGATCTGTCCATTTCAGTGTTAAAGTCCCCTACTATCATTGTTGATGTGTTTCTTTGATTTTGTCATTAATTGGTTTATATAGTTGGCTGCTCCCATGTTAGGTGCATAGATATTTAAAATTGTTAGATTTTCTTGTTGGACAGACCCTTTGGGTATGATATAGTGTTCTTCCTCATCTCTTATTGTAGTCTTTGGCTTGAAATCTAATTGATCTGATATAAAGATTGCAATCCCAGCTTTCTTTTGATGTCCATTAGCATGGTAAATAGTTTTCCACCCCCTTACTTTAAATCTGGAGGTGTCTTTGGGTCTAAAATGAGTTTCTTGCAGACAGCATATTAATGGGTTCTGTTTTTTTATCTATTCTGATACTCTGTGTCTTTTGATTGGGGCATTTAGCCCATTTACATTCAAGGTAACTATTGAGAGATATGAATTTAGTGCCATTGTATTGCTTGTAAGGTAACTACTACTGTATATTGTCTCTGTTCCTTTCTGATCTACTACTTTTAGGATCTCTGCTTAGAGGACAACTTTCAATATTTCTGGTAGAGGTGGTTTGGTGTTTACAAATTCTTTTAGTTTTTGTTTGTCCTGGAAGCTTTTTATCTCTCCTTCTATTTTCAATGATAGCCTAGCTGGATATAGTATTTTTGGCTGCATGTTTTTCTCATTTAGTGCTCTGAATATATCATGCCTGTTCTTTCTGGCCTGCCAGGCCTCTGTGGATAAGTCTGCTGCCAATCTAAAATTTTTACCATTGTATGTTACAGACTTCTTTTCCCGGGCTGCTTTCAGGATTTTCTCTTTGTCACTAAGACTTGTAAATTTTACTGTTAGATTATGGGGTGTGGACCTATTCTTGTTGATTTTGAGGGGGTTCTCTGCACCTCCTGGATTTTGATGCTTGTTCCCTTTGACATATTAGGGAAATTCTCTACAATAATTTGCTCCAATCCCAATTATTCTAATGTTGTTTCATCTTATGGTATCACTTATCTCTTGAATTCATCCCTCATAGTCCAGTAGTTGTTTGTCCCTCTTTTGCTCAGCTTCTTTATTCTGTCATTTTGTCTTCTATATCACTAATTCTCTCTTCTACCTCATTTATCCACAAGTAAGAGTCTCCATTTTTTTATTGCACCTCATTAATAGCTTTTTTTATTTCAACTTGGTTAGATTTTAGTTCTTTTATTTTTCCAGAAAGGGCTTTTATTTCTCCAGACAGTGTTTCTCTGATATCTTCCATGCCTTTTTCGAGCCTGGCTAGTGCCTTGAGAATCATCATTCTGAACTCTAGATCTGTTGTTTTACCAATGTCTGTATTGATTAGTCCCTAGCCTTCAGTACTATCTCTTGTTCTTTTTTCTGTGGTGAGTTTTCCACCTTGTCATTTTATGCAGATAGGAATATATGAAGGAGTGAATAAATACTAAAAGGGTGGCAAAGACCCTAGGAGAATGTGCTTTAACCAAATCAGAAGAGACCCTAGATCGTGGGGGGAAGAGAAGGTGTAAAGAGAAGTTCAAAAAAAAAAAAAAAAAAAAAAAGAAAGAAAGAAAAAAGAAAAAAAAGAAAAGAAAAGAAAAAAGAAGAAAAATATAAAAAAGAAATATATATATATATATATATTAGACTGGTGAATAGAAAAGGTCACCCACTTAATTTTGGGAGTATTTTGGTCTGTTAGAAGAAACTACCTCCCAAAATTTTAAAGAATGAAAAACATATGTAAGGGTAAACATAATGAAGGGATGGAATATGACTATAAAGATGAAATTTTTTTTCAATTTCTAAAAAAAGCATTGATAAGGTAAGTTGGTTGGGAGAATAAAGAAAAAGTGGAGAGAATTTGCACAGGCTGGAGACTAGAACAAAGTCCTGTGCTAGATTTAGGGTATATTTTGATGTATTAGAAGTTGTATCCCTAATTTTTTTAGAAGAAAAAACCCTATGTGTATACAAAAAATAAAGTTAGATACAATGGAGGATAAAATATGACTATAATAATGAAGGTTCAAAAAAGATTTTTTTTTAATGAAAGGTATTGTTAAGATAAGCTAGTTAAAAATGTTAACAGAAAAAGGTAAAAGTTAAAAAAAAATGGGCAGAAGAAAAAATAAAATTAAAAAAAAATTAATTAACTTTGCAAGAATAAAGAATCATGGGGAGAAAGCCATGAATTCCATGATTTGCTTTCTCCTCCTCTGGAATTCCGGTGTTCTCCCTGGTAAGTGAAATTGATCTTGGCAGGATTTCTTGTTGATCTTCTGCAGGAGTGGCCCGTTGTAGCGATTCTCAAGTGTCTTTGCCTGAGGCGTGATTGCACCATCCTTACCAGGGGTCACACTAAGTAACCTGCTCAGGTTCACTTTCGGGAGTTTTTGTTCCCTGAACACTTTCTGTAGAGTTCTGGAGGATGGGAATGAAAATGGTGGCCTCCCAGTCTCTGGCCTGGAGGAGCTGAGAGCTCAGGGCACCCTAGGAGAAAATTGCTCAATCACTCCCATCTCCCTGGCCTCTGACTGTGCTCCAAGCTCACCCAGCCTGTGACCAAGCATCTTGGTCTCTGGAATGCAGCCCCGCCTAGAGTCTCCAAATCCCATAGATCACTGCACTCCTCCAGGGGGGTCTCCCTGGATCTTGGGGTCCCTGCTCCCAGAGCAGTGGCCTGTGCCATGGATCACAACTTAAGGTAAGCCTGAGTTGAGAGCTCACTCCTTGGCTCCGTTTCTGTAGTCAGCTTCACTGCTCTATCTGTGAGCTCTGCAACACTCAGACACCCCTGATCCTTCTGTGACTCTGTGGGACCTGAGGCCATTCTGTCCCTACATGGGGTTCACCCTGGCTTAGCCTCTGGAACAATGTCCTTCAGTGGAGCAGACTTTTAAAAGTTCTGATTTTGTGCTCCATTGTTCCGCTGCTTGCCGGCAGCTGGCCCCCTCCTGCCGTGGTCTATCTTTGCGTTGCTTTGGATTTACTTCTCCACTGGTCCTACCTTTCAGAAAGTGATCAGTTTCCTGTTTCTAGAATTGCTGCTCTTCTCTTCAATATCCTGTTGGATTTGTAGGTGTTCAGAATGGTTTGATAAGCTATCTAGCTGACCTCCTGCTACCTGATCGTCTCAGCCTGCTACTTCTCTGCCATCTTGACTCCTCCCTCCAATATATTATGTGTTAATAATGAAAATTTTTAAAAATTACATATCAGTATCTTACCAACAATTATAGACACTACCCTTTAGTCCTGAGTTACCCTCTGCTTGGGGTACTTAGAGCCCTTGAGCTTCATGTACTAACTCTAAGAAGAAAGTTAATATGTTACTTCTTTGTGAGTCAGTAGAACAAAGGAAATATGGCTTTTAGAATGACTGCTAAGTTGTTTAAAATAGATATTAAACCAAGCTCTGTTGGAGAATAAACTAAAAATGAGGAAGAATTTACCTCATCAAGCTACCTTGTGTCAGCTGGGTAATTCTAATGCCTTTAATTTCTTCATTAGCTTTCTCCACAACCTCTGTTTTGTTTTTGCTGAATTTCCATTGCTTTTCTTTGGGCCATTCCTACACACAATAGTCCTGCATCCCAGCCCTGAACATTAAAATTGAGAAGAATTGTCAAATGCTAAAAAAAGTGGAAGAATATTGAAGAATTGAGACTCTTGCCTATAAGCTAAAAACAGCAACCAAAAAATATAAAACAAAGAAAGAAACATCCTTTCTTCTACTCTGGTGTTGCCTGGTGGCAAAGGTGCAGAAATACAATTAATCTAATAACATAATTATTAGATTATAGATAATAGATAATTATTATTATTATATTGTTGAATGTTAGATACTAGATAATTATTATTACCTATTAATAAATAATAGATCATTAGGTAATTTATTCAGACTGCATACATTCTCAGGATGGAATAAGACTAACATCTATTGAATAATTTCTATGTGCCTTTCCTCAAAGTTCTCTCTCAATTCCCACAATACCTACACAAAGTGGATGTTGTTTTACTTCTGTTTTACTTAGGAAGAATCATAGGTTCACTGAAGTAAAAACTGTCAGGATCACAATGGTGCTGATTCCCTATAACTCAGATCTACCTGCTCTTGAAATTACCCCATGATGCTTATGCCTCAAGTAGCCAATCTTATTATATTAGCTGTTGTTTAATCCTGTTAATCAGCTGGGAGTCATATATTATAGAATTATAGACATACGAAGCAGTTTGATCTGACATTGATACCTCTCATGTCCAACATTACCCTATCTCCTTAGCAACATGAAGTAAGTGAATTTAGTGCATGCAATGGAGCCTCCCAAATATGTGAATATTATTTATTCAGATGTTTTCATATCATATGGTTAATGAACAGAAATTTTCCATGATTCATTAGCTAAGTATATCACCAAGTGCTCATCATATCACGTGCCCTCTTTAATGCCTATCACCAAGTTACCCCAGCCTCCCACCTACTTCCATACCCCCAACCCTCAATTTGGCTCTCCGGGTCCAGAGTCTCTTGAGGTCTGTCTCCCTCTCTGATTTCTTCCCATTCAGTTTTCCCTCCCTTCCCCTATTGTCCTCTGCACTATTCCTTATGTTCAGCACATGAGTAAAGCCATATGATAGTTGTCTTCTTCTGATTGACTTATTTCACTCAGGATAATACTGTCCAGTTCCATCTATATCTATCTATATCTATATTTATATATAATCTATATTATCTATCTATATCTATCGATCTATCTATATCTATCTCTACCACATCTTCCTTATCCATTCTATGCATCTGTCAATGGACATCTCCACTGTTTCCACAGCTTGGCTATTGTGGACATTGCTACTATGATACTGAGGTGAGGGTGGCCCTCTAGATCACTACCTTTGTATCTTTGGGGGAGTAAATTCCTAGTAGTGCAATTTCTGGGTTGTAAGTAACCCTATATTTAACTTTTTGAGGAACCTCCATACTGTTTTTTAGAGTGGCTATACCAGCTTGCATTCCCACCAACAGTGTAAAAAGGTTCCCTTTTCTCCTCACCCTAGCCAACATTTGTTGTTTCCTGTCTTGTTAATTTTAGTCATTCTGGTGTAAGGTGGTAACTCATTGTAGTTTTGATTTGTATTTCCCTGATGCCAAGTGATGTGGATTATTTTTCTTGTCTGTTGGCCATTTGGAGGTCTTCTTTGGAGAAATATCTGATCATGTTTTCTGCCCATTTCTTGACAGGATTATTTGTTTTGGGGGTGTTGAGTTTGATAAGTTATTTAAAGATCTTGGATACTAACCCTTTAACTGATATGTCATTTGCAAATATCTTCTCCCATTCTGTAGCATGCCTTTTAGTTTTGTTGACTGTTTTCTTGCTGTGCAGAAGCTTTTTATCTGGTGAAGTCTCAATACTTTAATTTTACTTTTGTTTCCCTTGCCTTTGGAGACATGTTTAAGAAGTTGCTGCGGCCAAGGTTGAAGAGGTTGCTCCTTGTGTTCTCCTTAGGATTTTGATGGACTCCCATTTCACATTTAGATCTTTCATCCATTTTGAGTTTTTCTTTGTTCATGGTGTAAGGAAATGGTCCAGTTTGATCCTTCTGCATGTGGTTGCCCATTTTTGCCAGAACCATTTATTGAAGAGACTGTCCTTTTTCCATTAGATATTCTTTTCTGCTTTGTTGAAGATTAGTTGACCACAGAGTTGAGGGTCCATTTCTGGGTTCTCTATTCTGTCCCACTGATCTATGTGTCTGTTTTTGTAGCAGTACCATACTGTCTTGATGATTAAAGCTTTGTAATAGAGCCTGAGCTCCAGCATTATTATGGCATCAGCTTTATTGTTCTTTTTCAACATTCCTCTATTTGTAGTCTTTTTCTGGTTCCACAAAAGTTTAGGATTGTTTGTTCTAGCTCTGTGAAAAATATTGATGGTATTTTGATAGAGATTGCATTGAATGTGTAGATTGCTCTGGGTAGCATAGACATTTTAACAATATTTATTCTTCCAATCCATGAGCATGGAGGTTTTTTTTTTTTTCATATCTTTGTGCCTTCCTTGATGTCTTTCATAAGTGTACTGTAATTTTTAGAGTACAGATCCTTTACCTCTTTAGTTAGGCTGATTCCTAGGTATCTTGTGTTTTTTGGTGCAATTATGAATGGGATAATTCCTTAATTTCTCTTTCTTCTGTCTCATTGTTAGTGTACAGAAATGCAACTAATTTTCTGTGCATTGATTTTATATCCTAAAATGTTGTTGAATTCCTTTATGAGTACTAGCAAATTTTTGGTAGAGTCTTTTGGGTTTTCCACTTAGTGTATCATATCATCTGCGAAGAGTGAGAATTTGACTTCTTGGCCAATTTGAATGTCTTTTATTTCTTTTTGTTGTCTGATTACTGAGGCTAGGACTTCTAGTACTATGTTGAACAATGGTGGTGAGAGTGGGCATCCTTGTCATGTTCCTGACCTTAGGGGAAATGCTCTGTTTTTCCCCAGTAAGAATTGTATTCCTTGTGGGATTATCTTAGAAGGCTTTTGTGATATTGAGGTATGCTCCCTCTGTATCTACACTGTGGAGAGTTTTAACTGTGAAAAGATTCTGTATTTTGTTAAGTGCTTTTTCTGCATCAATTGAGAGGATTATATGGTTCTTGTCCTTTCCTTTATTAACATGATGTATCATGTTGATTAATTTACAAATGTTGAACCACTCAAGAGTGGTTCATCTCAGGAATAAATCCCACTTGGTCATGGTGAGTAATACTTTTAATGTACATTTAGATCCTACTGGTTAGTTCTTGGTGAGAATTTGGCATCCATGTTCATCAGGGATATTGGTGTGTAATATTCCTTTTTGATGGGGTTTTTGTCTGGTTTGGGGATCGAGGTAATACTGGACTTACAGAATGAGCTTAGAAAATTTCCTTCCATTTCCATTTTTTGAGACAGCTTCAGAAGAATAGGTATTAATTCTTCTTTAAATGTTTGGTGGAATTCTCCTGGGAAGACATTTGGCCCTGGACTCTTATTTTGGGGTAGATTTTTTTATTATTGCTTTAATTTCCTTGCCAGTTATGGGTCTGTTCAGGTTTTCTATTTGTTCCTGGTTCAGTTTTGGTAGTTTATAAGTTTCTAGGAATACAGCCATTTCTTCCAGATTGCCTAACTTGTTGGCATATATTTGCTCATAATTTGTTCTTAAAATTGTTTATAATTCCTTGATGTTGATCATGATCATCAAGGAACCTCCATACTGTTTTTTAGAGTGGCTATACCAGCTTGCATTCCTCTTTCTTTCATGGTTATATTAATTTGGGCCCTTTTTCTTTTCTATTTGATAAGTCCAGCTAGGGGTTTATCAATCTTATTAATTCTTTCAAAGATCCAGCTTCTAATTTCATTGATCTGCTTTACTCTTCTTTTCATTTCTATTTCATTGATTTCTGCTCTTGCCTTTATTATTATTTCTCTTCTCCTGCTAGGTTTAGGCCTTTTTTTGTTTGTTTGTTTTTGTTTTTGTTTTTGTTTTTCTTTCTTCAGCTCCTTTAGGTGTAAGTGTAGCTTGTGTATTTAAGACTTTCTAATTTTTTTGAGAAAAGCTTGTATTATTATGTACTTCCCTCTTAAGACCACCTTTGCTGTATCCCAAAGTTTTGAACAGTTGTGTTTTCATTCTCATTTGTTTCCTTGAATTTTTAAAAATTCTTTAATTTCCTGTACCTTCTTTAACTCTTTGGATTATTTGGTTTTTATTTTGTTTGCTTTGTTTTTACTTTACCTACTGGCTTTTTATCTATTTATTGGCTTTTTAGCAATATCTCTCTGCTTTAGGTTTAAGCTTTTGGTTTAGGGATTATAATATTTATTTATAGTTTTAAATATTTTTTTATTTATTTTATTTATTTACAGTACATGAAATACAATAATTTATTACAATTTTACTTATTATATCATTTTATGTAAAATGTAAAATCTTCACTATCTTATAAGTCCATTTACAACTAAACTCTTTTATATTACCTTATCATATATATACCTCTATATACATTAGTAACTCCATAATTCATAGCTATAATTTTGGCTTTAAATGGTCATATGTATCTTAAAGAAATTCAATGAAAAATTTTTTTATTTACTGCATGGTTTACCATTTCCTATCCTTCTATTCTTAAAGATTCAATTTTCCATCTGCTTCCAATCCTTTCAGGCTGAAGGACTTCCTTTACCCATTTCTGGCAGAAATTTACCTTGGTTTTCTTTCATCTGAAATGATCTTTACTTTTTGTTCACTTGTGAAGATTATTTTTGCTGGGTATAAAATTATGGATTGATAGAATTTTTATTTCTTTTGGCAAAAGATGCTGACATTGTTCTTCTTTCCTTTGACCCTTGTAGTTTATTTCTTTTTTTTAAGATTTTATTTATTTGACAGAGATCACAAGTAGGCAGAGAGTGAGATGGGGGGGGGTGTGCAGGCTCCCTGCTGAGCAGAGAGCCGATGCAGGGCTCAATCCCAGGGCATTGAGATCATGACCTGAGCTGAATGCAGAGGATTTAACCCACTTAGCCACCCAGGCACCCCATGACCCCTGTAGTTTCTAATGAAATGTTAGTGCCAACTTGAATTTCTGTTTCCCTCTTTGTGTTATGTTATTCTCCTGCTGCTTTCAAGATTTGTCTTAGTAATTGATACTCCTCAATTTGGCAATGATAGGTATGGGTGTGATTTTTAAAATTTAATGTAATTTAATATTTTATTGTGTTATGTTAGTCACCACAGAGTACAACATTAGTTTCTGATGTAGTGTTCCAAGATTCATTGTTTACATATAACACTCAGAGTTCCATGCAATACATGCCTTTCTTAAAACCCACCACCAGGCCCACCCATCCATCTATCCCCTCCCTTCTAAAACCCTCTGTTTCTCAGAGTCCACGGTATCTCGTGGTTCTTCTCCGCCTCTGATTTCACTTCATTTTTCCTTTCCTTCTCATAATCCATCTTATTCCTCATGTTCCAGTGAAACCATATGACAATTGATTTTCTCTGCTTGACTTATTTCATTCAGCATAATTTCCTCAAGTCCCATCCATGTTGATACAAAAGTTGGATATTCATCCTTTCTGATGGCTGAGTAATATTTCATTGTGTATATGGACCACATCTTTCTTATCCATTCATCTACTGAAGGACATCTCAGCTCTTTCCACAGTTTGGCTATTGTGGGAATTGGTGCTATGAACATTGGGATACATATGGCCCTTCTTTTCACTACATCTATATCTTTGGGGCAAATACCCAATAGTGCAATTGCCAGGTCATAGGGTAGATCTATTTTTAATTTTTTGAGGAATTTCCACACTGTTTTCCAAAGTGGTTGTACCAACTTACATTCCCACCAACAGTGTAAGAGGGTTTCCCTTTCTCCACATCCTCTCCAACATTTGCTGTTCCTTGCCTTGTTAATTTTTGTCATTATAACTGGTGAAATATGGTATCTCAGTGTAGTTTTGATTTTAATTTCTCTGATGGCTAATGATGATGAACATTTCTTCATGTGCTTGTTAACTATTTGTATGTCTTCTTTGGAGAAGTGTCTGTTCATGTCTTCTGTCCATTTTTTGACTTGATTATCTGTTTTTTTGGGTGTTGAGTTTGAGAAGTTCTTTATAGATCTTGGGTATCAGCCCTCTGTAGTGTAATTTGCAAACATCTTCTCCCTTTTTCAAACTTATCTTGCCTGTGTTTTACTAAACTTCTTTAAATTATAGTTTATGTCTTCCTCCAAACTGGATAAAATTTCAGTCATTACCATTTTTTTCTGCCATACACTTTCTCCTCTTGCTAGCAGTCAAATTATTAGTATTTCAGTCATTTTGATATTATCCTATATGTACCTGAAACTCTGTTCTTTTTTCTTTCTCTATCTTCTTTAGGTTGGATAATTTCTATTGATCAATCATCAAGTTTATTACTTTTTCCTTTATCAATTCCCATTTTATGTCCATGCAATGAAATTATCTATTTATGGTATTTTCAATTATAAAATTCTTAATTTGCTTTTTAAAAAAGTAATTTCCATTTTTTGTGCTGACATTTCAAATCTTTTCATGCATTTCAAGCATATTTTCTTTTACATTGTTGAGTACCTGCTTAATAAACTCATCTATTTCATCCTCTGGATTAGCTTGAAGTAGATTTTTATTGATTGTCTTTTTTATTGACAATAGTTTAAATTTTCCTATTTCTTCCTATGTCTAGTAAATTTAGATTGTGTACTGAAAAATTTGTCTTTTTTATTAACAATAGTTTAAATTCTCCTATTTCTTCCTATGTCTAGTAAATTTAGATTGTGTACTGAACAATTTGAATAAAATGTGGTAGAGACTTTAAATTCTGTTGTTCCTCTGAAGAGGTTTGATACTTTTATTTTATCAGGGAATTAACTTTGTTGAACTCAAATGGCAAACTCTGTCATTTGGGTGACAGCTCAAATTTCAATTCAGTTATTTTATTCTTAACAACACTTGTTTATTGAATACTTTAATGTGTCAAATATGGTCTTGAGAACTGAAAAGACACAAGTAAAAAGGAAATGAGTCCCTTCATAAAGCAGTTCACAGGCAGCTTCAAGCATAGACATGATAACATATTAGGGGAAGGCAAAGAAAAGCTGGTGGACCAATCTGGGTCTATACTCTATGTATGTTCCTTGAGCTAAGAGTCATTTTAAAGTTTAAAATATTTGGAATGAAAATAAAATCAAACTAAACAAAAAACATGTAACAATGATCATATGTGACCCACACAGCCTATAATATTTACCATTTTGATGTTTACAGAAAAAGTTTGCTGAACTCTATATTGTAGGATAAAAATGTAGTACACATGAAAATGGAGATTTTTGGAGGTATGAAATACACATATAGAAAATAATTGAAAGGTACACCTGGTGTTAGCAAGTGTGTTTTGAGCTGGTTTTTGAAGTCCTGTAAGTTTATCATGTTGGAGGTAAGACGAAAAAGTGGCCTGGTATACTTCAAAGGGGTGAAAGAATGTTAGGTTCAAGAACTCTACATAGTTTGTTATGTATCTGTATATCTATTTCTAAGATATCTTGAACTCTGTGGGCTTTAACAACTATTACCCTCTAATTTATTAGAATCCTTTAGTATGTTTACTCCTACATCATTCAAGTAGTCAGTGAAATGTTAAGTCACTCTTAGATCAGGAACACCGTTACAAAACAGAGCTTTTTAAGCTATATCTTTATGGTTTGTCAGTTCTAAATAATTTATTATGGCTAGTTGAGCATTATTATTTTTCATCATATATTTGGTTTCAATTCTTTTTTTTTTTTTGATTTGTGATTGTTTTTAATTATCTTAAGCCTTATCACATAATTTACAAATTTGTGCTGATGATGTATCTCCCATTTTAACCCTTCTAACGAGTTGGCAAAAGGACCATTACCAATCATACATATATGGTATTTCCACAGTTGTCTCTCTGAATAGCTATTTAGAAGACAATCCTGAATTATAACTTAGTCTGACTTAGTAGATAATTCACAAGCCATGTCTGCTGCTATATCCTGTCACACTGAATTTTAAAAGCATCTGACCTTAGATCATCTATAAAATGAGAAGTGTTAAATAACTCTTTATTTAATATTATACATAAACCACACTAAAATGCCTTTCATTAAGCAAAAGGCAACATTTTAGATGCAGGAAATTTTAATTAAATTGGCATAGTTAAGAAAAAAAAAAAGTGGACACTGCCAGCTTATCTTCAACCCTTGCCTGTAACAGGCTAATGAACACAACCTGAAACACAGCTCAATCTTGCTGGTTCTGAGACAGTGAAGGGATTTCCTCAGTATTTAAATATATTAATATAACCAGTTATATAAATCTAAATATAAAACCAATCTCCTATAAGTTTAGAGATGGCATTTACCACCTCTGTGAAAAGTTGAACATTACTAATCAATTCCGATCATATTTTTAAAAGGGGAAAACTGACAGCACTTGCTGAACCAGAATTACTATCAAAGTTCAAAAAGCTGATCATATTCATTTAACCACAAGCCAACCTTATTTATGTCAGGACTGTCCAAAAGAAATATTCTATCGGCCATTCATGATCTGAATTCTGGTGTATGAGATCAATTGAACACATAAAAAAAAGTCATGAAACATTTTTGTTTGCAATAAATAAGGCAATGGCCAATTATTACTCCTTAGTAGCTTTTTTGAGATAAGCTATCAAGTCTGCTCTTTCCCCCGTCTTCTTAATGCCAGCGAAGATCATTTTTGTCCCAGGGATGTACTTCTTGGGATTCTCCAAATACTCCATCAGTGTCTCCTCTCCCCAGGTGATGCCTTTATTCTTGTTGGCATCCGTGTAAGAAAATCCAAGGGCCTGACCGGTCTTTCGGCCAAATAAACCATGGAGATTTGGCCCAGTCTTGTGCTTGCCTCCCTTTTCCACGGTATGGCACTGGGCAGACTTCTGAACAAAAATCTTCTTGCCCTTCTCAACATCACCCATTTTTAAATCGCTCTTTCGTAGCGCGCGAAACGAAGGTGTCCGCTCACAAACCGGACGTCCCGCTCTCTCGGTTTCAATTCTTTTTTTTTTTTTAAGATTTTATTTATTTATTTGACAGAGAGAAATTACAAGTAAGCAGAGAGGCAGGCAGAGAGAGGAGGAAGCAGGCTCCCTGCTGAGCAGAGAGCCCGATGCGGGACTCGATCCCAGGACCCTGAGATCATGACCTGAGCCGAAGGCAGCGGCTTAACCCACTGAGCCACCCAGGCGCCCTCGGTTTCAATTCTTAATATGAGTTAAACACTGTTGTCCATTCATCATCTTGGTTAGAACTTAGATTGAAAGGATCTTGCCAATGGCAAAATATTATGTGATGATAAATGTGTTAGGATTATGTAGTGTGTATGTATTTTGAGATTTCAAATAACATTAAGCATAATTTGTGTTTGTCTACTAGTGCAGCATAAAAATATTAGGTCATATTAAAGTATGGAATTCCAAATGATACAATGCTCTATAAAATTTCCTAAAATTGATGTATTTTGATTTATAAAAGAAAATGAGACTATGAATTTTCACTTGCAGAAAAATGGAGCAGACATTTTTCTCTATTCCTTCCACTAAGTAAAACTAAAACTTCTGGGTGTTACATATATAAAACAAGTATAAGAAGACTGAGAGATGTGGAGAAAAAGGTAGACCAGCTAGAGATTTTGTTACCCAAAGAATGACAAACACAGTGGTGAGTTTCTTGGGTTGTCATTTTGCTTCATGCATCCCAGACTAGATACTGGAGAAATCAGCAACCTGGAAATTCCCATGAACATATACAAAAACCAACCAACCAACCATACTGAAAACCTAAAAAAAAATCATGCTCTATTTAGCCAAAGGACTAAAAGAGAAAAAAGCAGCTTAGAAAGACAGAAGGTTTTGAGACAATAACTGTTCTATTCTAGGGAACATGACACACACACAAAGAACCCTGTCCCCACTCCCATCCCAGCCAGAAAAGGCAGGATCAAGAGACTAAGCTTCTACCCTTGTCAGGCTATAAAGATACCCCAACTACCCTCCCTCTTCTGTGTAATGATATCAGAGATAGCTAAATGGGAAGCCAAGACTTTCATCTTGGCTCAGTGGTAATGAAGACCCATTTTCCCCACTTAAGTGTGACTTCAGAGTATTTGTGGAACCTGATGCCATGCCCATCCAGACAAATGGGGTATCTCTCACCTTTCCTGATGGGTTAATGTGAGAAGAGGCCGAGTAGAGAATTAGCAAGAACACCCCTTACAGTGTCAATAAATCCCTCTCCTTCTTAATCAGGATGATTTCAGCAGGAGTGAAAAGGCAGAATTTTGACCCTAACCAAGCAGTAGCAAAGAACTCCTATAGGACAAATGAAGACCCTGGATTTCTATTCCTATATGACAGTAATAAGGTGCCTCACATTAAAATGGTATCAGAGAAGATCTATAAAAACACAAGATTTAAATAAGGTCTAGGGGGTATTAATATAATATCACAATACCCAAGTTTTAATTGAAAACATTTGTCAAACAAAAAGCCAGAAATATTTCAATCTAAAAGAGAAAAAAAAAAATAGTAGCTGCCAACACCAAAATGAAACAGATGTTTGAATTATCTGACAAAATTTTAAAGCAGCCATCACAAAAATACTTCAATCAAAAATCTCAAACATACTTGAAACAAATGAAAAAAAAATAGAATGTCTCAGGAAATTAATAGAAAATCTCAAAAAATAAAGAAAATAGAAGATATAAATAAGAATCTAAAGGAAATTTTAGAACTGTAAGTAAAATACATGGGGAAAAAACCTCTCAATAGATGAGCTTAAGATCAGAATGGAGAAGAGAGTAGAAATAATCAGAAATAATTGTGTAATAGAAATTACACAATCTGAATAACAAGGAAAATTTTCTGGGAAAAAAAGCACTCTCAGGAATATGTGGGAATAAAATAGAAGTTGTAAAATTGATCCCATGAGAGACCCAGAAGGAGAGGAGAGACTATGGAGCTGAAAAAGTATTCAAATGAATATTTTGATACTGAAAATTTCCAAATTTGACAAGAAAAATACTGTATACCTAGAGGTTCAAGAAGGTGAACACATTTGAAACAGTATAAACTCATATAATACCATTCCAAGTCTTACATATTTGATTTTATATATACAAACATATATATGAAATATATTACCCAAAGCAAACACTAAGAAATCTATACAGAGAGGTACACTGAAAAGTGTTACAGATAAATTAAAATGGTTTTTAAAATGTATTTAAGCAACCCACAAGAAGGAAGGAAAAGGAAACTAAAACATGAAAAAGAAGAAACAGAAACAAAAAATTAAATAGCAGACTTAAGTCTTACTATGTTAATAATTACTTTAAATCTACATGTTCTTAATGAAAAGTGCTCTTTAGACAATGTCTTCCAGAAAATAGAAGAGGGAACACTCCCTTTCTCATTTTATGAAGCCAGCATTACTCTGATACCTAAACCAAACAAAGATACTGCAAACAAAATTGAACTACAGAAAATGTCCATTGTGAGTGTAAACACAAAACTTCCTAACAAAGTGTTAACAAATAAATTCAACAATGCAAGAGTTTTACACCATAACCAATTCAACAATCCAAAAGACTGATTCAATATTCTAAAATTAATCAATGTAATTTAACATATTAACAATGTAAAGAAAAAAAATCACATGATCATATTGATTGATGCAGAAAAAAAAAGTTTTGATAAAATTCAACGCTCATTTATGATTAGAAATTTTAGATAATTGGGACCATAATTATGGTACCCATAAGGGAATGGCCTTGACTTGATGAGTATTTATAAAACCTTACAGCAAACATCGTATTTATGGGTAAAAGACTGAACATATACAAATATGTGTACTGTCACCATACCTATTCAACATATACCTGAAAGTTCTAGTCAGTGCAACTCAGGAAGAAAAAAAAATGGAAGGCATAGAAATTGAAAGGTAGAAGAAAAAAGTCCTTATTTGCTGATGACACAATAGTGTTTTGCTTAGAAAATTCTATGGAAGCTAACAAACAAATTAGCAAACAAACAAAAATATCTCCTAGAAAGAATAAATGGGTTCAACAAAGTCACAGAATATTTCATCATAAAAAATCAACTGTATTGCTGTTGTACAGTGAAAATGAAGTCCAAATTTTGTAGTCAAAATGAAGATGTGAAAACTGAAATTTAAAATACAACATCATTTGCAATTGTTCAAAAATAAATAAAAGTTACAAATATGAGAAATACATACAAACCTTGTTCTCTGAAAATGACAAAATTCTGATGAAAATCATCAAAAAGATGTAAATAGATGGGACCTAATTTGTGATAATGTACTAGAAGTAGAAGATCTGTCATGGTAAAGAGGTTGATTCTCCAGTTGATATATATAGAGTTATCACTATAGGGAGGGAGGGAGGGAGAAAGGGAGGAGGGGAGGGAGGAAGGAAGGAAGGAAAAGAAAAAAAGAAAGGAAGGGAGGAAGGAAGGAAGGAAGGAAGGAGGGGGGGAGAGAGAGAGAGAGAGAGAAAGAAAGAAAGAAAGAAAGAAAGAAAGGAAACCTCAACCCAAATCTCAAAGCTTATGCCAAATTTATACCAAAATTAACTCAAAATAGATCATGGATTTCAACATAGAACACAAAACCTTAATACTTTTAGATAAATAAGATACTATTTTCAGAATCTAGACCTAAGGCAAAAAATTCTTAGACTTGACACTAGATCATTTGGCATGAATAATGAAAGATAAAGTTGATAAACTGGTCTTCATTAAAATTGAAAGTGCTTACTCTACAAAAGTTCTATCATGAGGATGAAAGACAAGTTACAGATTGGGAGCAGACATCTGCAAACCATAACCAACAAGGGACAATAGTTTGAAAAATAGAGAGTTCTCAAAACTCAGCCATAAAAAGTAAACAGTTCAACTGGGAAATAGGCCAAGATAGGGAGATACTTCTCACCGAAGAGAATATATGGATGACAAATAAGCCCTTGAAAAGATATATGGCATCATTAATCATTCAAGAAATGTAAATTAAAAACTGCAATGAAATATTTCATTCAATCAAAATGGCTAAAACTAAAAAAAAAAAAAAAAATAGTAATTACATTACCAAATGCTGGCAAGGGATACAAAGAAACTGGATCATTAATAAATCACTGATGGGAAAATAAGATGATATAGCATTCTGGAAAACAATTAAGCAATTTAAAAAAGAAACGAACATGCAATCTCCATGAGGTAAAGCAATTGTACTACTAGGTATTATTTCAGAAAAATGAAAACTTACATTCACACACAAATATTTGTAGCTCTATTCAGGATTGCCTTAAACTGGAAACAACTCAGATCTCCTTCAACAAATGAATGGTTAAACACACTAGGCTATCCATATCATGGAATGCCACTTTGCAGTGAAATGGAACAAACTGGGTGGATCACTATGGCACTATGCTGAATGGGGAAAAAAAAAACACCTCAAAAAATCACATATAATTCCACTGATAAAACATTCTCTAAATGAAAAATTATAAATCTGGAAAACAGTATGGTTGTTCTGAATTGTTGTCAAGGATTAAGGATGTTGTTGAGGGGGGGGGGAGATTATAAAGAGATAGCATGAAGGAGATTCTTCTGGTAGAATCAAGATATAGAACGTCTTGATTGCAGCGGTGTAACACAAATCACACACACGATAAAATGACATGTAAACACATGCACATGCATTGTACTAGTGGGTATTTCTGGTTTTGTTATTGTACTATAATTATTTAAGATGTAGCTTCTGGGGAGACTGAGTCAAGGGTGCACAGACATCAGATTCCGCTATGTCATCTCTGTAACTACCTATGAGTCTGTACTTATTTCAAAATGAAAGTTTAAAAAATGAGATACTAGTACTTTGTATTCATGAATTGAAAAAATACAGGATCCTTTGTTTTATAAGAAAATAACGTTTTTAAATATAGTTTTTTGGGGGGAAAAAGGAAGTAATGTCCGCTATGATTCTGCCCTTGAGCTAAAATGTACATCCTGGTTGCATTGCTGAACACATAACCCTGCCTACTGGGACTTAATGGGAATGAGGCAGGTTATGTTCATGGAACATGGGCATGAATGGAATCTAGCAGTTCTGCTCTATTGAGCAAATTCTGATTGTTCTGCCAGCTCTTTTTGGAAAGACAAATAAGAAGGCACAGGTGCATATTTATAATTCAGATTAAATATTTCCTTGATTTTGTTTTTGCAAAAATCTATTTTTAAATACATATTTATAAGATAATTAAAGTAAGACTGTTGGATAAACAGTTATGTAGAGAGTGATGTCAATTTTAATAATGAACATAACTACATAAATGTCTGTTTGTTTTTCACATTCATATAACACAGTATATATTTTACCTCTCAAAAGTGATTTTGAGCTCATTCCACTTAGTCAACCCAAGTAATGGTACTGATACTAGGGCTTTTTCTACTCTGTCACCATTTCATCTCTAATAGAGTTAATATTCCACTTTTCTTCTTGCGGACTCATCAATGTTAAAATGGAATGGCTATTTTCCACATGGGGTAATTCAGATTGAAATAAGTGAATTTCACAGCACAGAACACTGTCTTCTTACTGAGCAAGAAATAGGCAACCTATTGGCGGTTGCCAAGGGATCCCTCCAGACAGCAGGACTATAAACAATTAAACTTCTCTTCCTTAGCAACTTATAATGAATGTGCCATTGAATGAAAAGCTGACAGTCTTGGGGGAAATATAATTCCTAATCCACCCATTTCCTGGTTCTAGAAACAGGTTTGGGGCACATTAGGAAGCCTTTGATGCTAACCTACCTGCTTATGTGTTACGTCCTTTTGTGGTCACATTTACTCCAGATAACACAATCTCCTTCTGTCACCATATTTCCTCCATCCACTTCCTTTAACCAGAGTTTTTTCCTGGTCTAAACCGACAGTGGTGTAGCCTGGCTTCTCCTTTATGTTATTGGTTTCTTATTTATAGGAAGACTGCCCCGAGGTCTTCATTTTTAGGCTTTGGAAACATAAAGCTTAGCTTTTATATTTCAAAAGCCTTGATTTTCAGGACTAATGTTTCTGTTATGATTTTCAAAAGTCTGTTTTTCAGGATAAAATAAAATCCAATAATTTCCTCCTTTGTTCTTCTGTTCTGCTATAGCATGTACTGAGGGAGTGGAGATATACAGTCTTAGTTCTCAGTCTGAAGATACCCATAGGTTTGATACAGGAGATGTGGGAGAGAACTGATTACTCTACTGAACATTCAGAATGCCATTCCTTTACTTGTGTAGAGGATAAAACTATAAAGAATTACATGAAAATATTAACATGGGCTGTCTTTCTATGGTGAGAGTTCAGGATAATTTCATTTGTACTTTTCCATGTTTTCTAATTTTACTATTATTAACACATATTGTCTTTATCTAAATATATAGCTGTTGGGTAAATATGTGTTAAGATACATGTAGTATATGAATATATGCCTTGTACATCAAATATATTTTGATGTACAAGGCATATATATATATATATATATATATATATATATATATATTTTTTTTTTTTTTTTTACCTAGGTAATGTTTTCTCTAGGTTCTTCTCAAATTGTTGCCTTGGCTAAAACTGCTAGAATATTTTTCAGTCTCTTCTATGGTTTATCAAACCATGAAATCTGGGTAGAATGCCTTTTCATGCGAGTGGAATTGATTCTGCTTATGTAGTTTTAGTATGAGAGGAATTTGCTGATATTTGGAAGTAACCTCGAGATTTCTCTCTGCATAATTGGTTTTATTTGCTGTCTTCAGAAATGAGTAAATCTCACTACCTCTCTGCCATCTTTTCCAGGGAGTTCCTAGCCTCAAATTACAGTGAAACCTACTACTCCGCAAGAGGGGAGGTGATCACCAGCTACCCTTCCACCATGGTATCTTACAGAACCCTCCTATGTCTCTTTTCCGAAATTTCCTCATGTGATCCTAAAACCCAAACTAGCTTTCTAAGAAGCTTCAGAAAATGTTATGTCAGAAATAAATCTTGTATTGAGTACTGCAGCTGAATTATCCTGGAATAGAAAACATGCCCCTACAAACTGTAAAGGAAGCTGATTACTGCCTAACAAGCAAATCAATAACTATTAATGTATTTTTCTTTACTAAACTGGCTTCTATGTACCCCAAATGGTATTAAGCTTGGAGGAGGGGGAAGGCAGCATACAAAAGCAGTATAAGACACCCTGATGAGACTGTCATCAAGCTAAATGGATAAAACCTAAAGACATGAAATAGTTTTAAAACCTCCATCTAACTGACCCTTATGTGAGTCGTATTCCCTGGCCTAGGTCTTCTGAGTCACCAACTCAGAAGTCACCAACTTCTGAAGTCTTTTCAATTTCCAAATGAATTTTGTTCAATTATCATTAATATTATTCTAGTGGATACAGGTTTTACTTTTGCAGTCTTCTTTCCCTTTCCAAAACATGACCTCTGTGTCCTTCTAACCAAAGATGACATTATCCTCTTTTATCAAAAGTATATTTTCTGAAACTTATTTCCTCTATGTAAGGCATGAGTCAGCTATGAAATGTAATCCTGCAATCTTTGTAAAAATAGAAATGGAAGAAAACTGAATAACATTCAGTTATGTGAGGGGATGTTGTTGGCCTGTGAGGGTCTGAGGTTGCATGGGAAGTGCCACACATAGGAAGGATTTGAATGGATGGATATAATGGAAAAGATGATCACCTGACAGAACCTCTGTAGGCAAAACATGAAGTAGGGAGTGACAAGGATACCAACTTGACTGAAACACATCCGCAGGAGAGAAAGGTTTGAGGAGGCCTGGTTGCGGAGTGAGACCTAATTCTGGCAATCATCAAAAATATTGGCATGATCTCATAGGCAACTGGAGGAAAATTATAATAACAACCCAAGAATGATATTTGGTAGGAATTTTAGGGTAGATTAAAGGAGAAATTTATAGGGAAAATGGTCACACTTCTGAGGCTGGATTTGTCAACTAATAAGCTGCTAAATTTGTGTGGGAAGAATCCATATACTGTTTAACACAATGTAATCATGCAATTAAAAGGATTCTAAAAGAGTTTCAAAATTTTACAAATGACAGGATGCAATGAATGAAAACATGAATGAGTGTGTATGCAAATTGTGACAATGAAATGCTAATATATTGTGAACGTGAAATATGTATATGTTAATATTTATGTAATATGAGTATATGTATTTATTTCAATAGCCTCTTCATCTATTTTAGGATCACTGCTTTTACCAAGGATCCATCATACATGAATTTGATTCTTCTGCCAGTATCAGCACGTGTAATGGTCTGAGGTATTACACAAGTATCTCTTTTGTTTTTCACTTTCCTTAATGGATTTTCAGAGTCATTTGCTTCTCATCTTTCCAACAACCCTATAAATAAAAAAATAATTAATGGGAAAAAGCTACTCTTTTTTTCGCCCTGAGTATCTATTCTAGCCATTGTTTATATTCATTTTTGACAAAAAGATGTCTAATGCACAGCCGTAAGCAAGACACGTTTTTCAGTATATGATCAAGGGATTCAGAGTTACAAGACTGCTGGGAATCATCTAGTCTGTCCTCTCATGTTAGAGCCACTGAAATCAGACACTTGCCTCTGAACATCCAATTTGCCGGTGATAGAATTTAAACCCAAAACCAGGCTTCCTGGCTTCTAGTCCTGTGAATTCTCACCACACATTTCATACCTTTTTAATAATCAGGAGTTAGAGTCCTTAGAAATTGCAGTTAGAAGTAAAGCCTATTTTAGTTCTCTGTAGATCTTGGACTTAAGAGTAAAGGAGGAAATGTAGGGTAGAGGATAGAAGAACAAGAAACTTCCACCTTCATATATGTACACCTTACCTGAATAGATCCCAATATATTCAAGAATAAGAAAACTTGAATGGTAAAATTTCCATATAATAGTTATTTTACTATCATATATTTTCTCTACAACTAATGCATGACGGACATAAAAAATTCACAAAATGTTTGCTAGACCTCTGAGACTTCAAAGTAAAGACTGAACTGTTGTTAAGTTTCTGAAAATCCAGATGAGTTGACTCTTACAATATTTTTTAATTAAAGGCCTGACTGCATGCTCATGAGGACTTGGTCTCTCTATAGCTTCCATTCATAAATAGGCAAGTCAATAAAATGGAAAAGAAGAATATTGTGAGAAATATAGAGGTAAAATTGAATAGATTTTGAACATATATCACATTCTCATTTTCCATAGGGGATTCTTCAGGGTGTATGACCAAAGATACCTCATTGAGCCAGTGAAATATTCAGATGAGGGACAACATTTGGTGTTCAGGTATAATCCAAGGATGCAGTATGCTGCCAATTATTCTTGTACAGAATTCAATTTTACCAGGACAAATGATTCAAAGGATATTAAAATCATGGAAGACCTCAAAAGAAAAGTAAGTGCTTTATTTTTAAATCACCTTAATGCTAGGGAAAATGTCTCTTATTTCTTTTATTTTACTTCAAAACAAAAAGATGAGCCCAGTTAATGAAGAATATGTGTTACCTGAGTCTGACTCCTGTTTGAAAACTAAAATATCAAACTATTTTTTTTAATCAACATAGAAAATGTTCATTCCCAGGGCACCTGGTTGGCTCAGTTGGTTAAGTATCTTCCTTCAGATCAGGTCATGATCCCAGAGTCCTGGCATCGACCCCTGCATCAGGCTCCCGGCTCAAGAGGGAGTCTTCCTCTTCCTCTCCCTCTGTTCCTTCCCCTGCTTGTGCTCATGCCTCTCTCTCTCAAATAAATAAATAAATAAAATCTTAAAAAATATGAAAAAGAAAATATTCATTTTCTACAGTAAATCTGTCCCATCAATTTTAAGGAAAGGGAATATTTACAACTGTACGTATAGATTTATAACATTAGGGTTATAAGTTGTTGAAAAGAATGAAATTTACAATGTCTCGAAAACTCTCCTTTTCCCTCATCTTCACTGCCTTTTTTTTTTGGTTGGGGAGGAGGTTGATGATAAGTCAGTGTCTCCTTTTTCATCAGTCCAAATATTCTAATTGTTAATTATTAAAGATAAGTAATAGCAACTTCAATTTCTGGTGGGATGACTGCACAATGAGTGTCCTCTGTGTTTTAGGCTTTTCTGTACAACTAGTTCCTATCACCTCAAATCCACACTAGGTTTTAGCCTTTAAGATCCATGAATACCCATATTCACATATCCATGGTTCAGATTGTGTCGGAAAATTACTAGGTCCTTAACAGGTGTTTCTGATTGATTCAATCAACTAATAAATAATTATTTAGTACACACACAAAACACCTTAGCTAAATCTTTGTACAATATGCCTCTGGTTTATACTCAGATAATATGCATGCACCTCAATGCATAACACTAAGAGTTGAAAACAGAATTTTCCAGTATTGGTTATTTATAAAACAAAGGTCTAAAATTAGCAACTTTTATACATTTCTTTGTAAATGATACTACTGCAAGTATGAGATTAGGAGATAGGAGAGGAGTAGAAGGAATAAAGTCAGTCCTATTAACCAGTCAGTCCTATATTTTGCTTGCCGCTATTGATAAGTCCTTTTTATATGAGCTTACTTAATATTTACTTTATATAGGAAAAAAATTAAAAAATATATTCATTATTCCTTATTTATAACTATTTATTTGCTTAGAGTATAACTAACACACATTGTTACATTAGTCTCAGGTATACAGAATAATGATTCAACATCTCCATACATCATGCTACATTCAAGTGTAGCTACCATCTGTCACCATACAATGCTACCACAATGCCATTGACTATATTTCCTATGCTATGCCTTTTATTCCATGACTTATTTATTCCATGACTAGAAGCCTGTGTCTTCCACTCCCCTTCACCCATTTTGCCCATCCTTACACCCCCCACCGCCTGGTACCCACCAGTTTGTTCTCTGTATTTATAGGTCTGATTCTAGTTTTTGTTTGTTTATTCATTTGTTTTGAATTTTAGATTCCATATGTGTGTGAGATCATATACTATTTGTCTTCCTCAGTCTGACTTATTTCACTTACCACAACACCTTCCAGATCTACTCATACTGTTGCAAATGACAAGATTCCTTCCTTTTATATGGCTGCATAATATTCGTGTGTGTGTGTGTGTGTGTGTGTGTGTGTGTGTAATGTATTTTCTTTATCCTTTCACCTACCAATAGACACTCAGGTTGCTTGGTTATTATATAAATAAATATAACTTTTATTTTATCTGAAAGACTAAACAAAAAAGGGAAGGATATTCAAATATAGAATATTGTTGCAGGTTTACTAAAACCTGATACACAGGTGCACATGTTTTAAGAATATAGTGGGTTTTACTTGGATAAATTCCTGGAATTATTAGTTATACTTCTGTACCTCACCTTTCCATATCAATAATATTAACATCTCTTACCATAAAAGTTTTAACTTAAAACATTAAAGTGAGGAACATTAACCATATTTCATTAAATTTTTCATTAATTTCCAGAATGTCCATAAAGAAAAGTATGTTGAACTGTTCATTGTTGCTGATTATAATGTGGTAAGTTTTCAGATGAACATTTCCTTTTCATTCATGCTTATAAAACTAGTTGTGATTCTAAATAGTTGTGATTCTTAAAAAGAGTTAAAAAGTATTTTAATCAGAATTCCATTTGGGCTCAATGTTATTTTTAGCTTCCCAAACAGATTTATATAAGAGGTGATAAGGTCTTTTGGCAGTATAGCTGAGTAAGCCAAAATAGAATTCTCCTTCCTATTATGAACATGTGGAAATGATGAGCAATGTATACAAAATTGAAAATATGTGTACAATCTGTAGTTTACCTGAGGAAAACACACACACACACACACACACACACACACGCACACACATGCACACACATGCACACACATATATAGGAAATCTCCAAGTCCTACAAATAAGAAGAGAACCTCTATCAGAACAGTAAGTAAAATTCAAAGGCTTGGTGACATGTAATATACAGAACATATTGCATAATGCCCAGAGCCATAAAAAACTGCCCCATCTCTGAAAAGGGAACTGGAGAATCTCTTTCCACTGAAGCTGCAAAGAGAAAGGGAATGTTCTGTCTATCCTTAACAATGGGTAGGAAACATATTATACATGAGAAAGTAGAAATCCTAAACTTGTGTCGTGCAATGATATAAAGCACGATATATTTTTCTTTAGATACAGAAATGACAAGCAAAGTTTTCAACATAAAAACTGATTGAAATCTTAATAAACTGTTAAAGCTCAATACTGTTAAAGCTCAAACTGTTAATGCCCTAAAAAGACATTTTCATAATCCAAGAGAAAAGTAATTACGTAAGGAAGAGTCCACCAATATAATGGAAAATAGAATAAGCTCTCTAAGGACTGAAAATTATCCACTTATATTTCAGATTATACACCTAACAATAAAGTAGGAAAAGTTATGCATCAAGAAATAACAGAGTTATAGGGAGAGTAGGGTTTTTTCATTTCCCTCTAGTGGGAATGTTGGATATTTTTTCTTCAAAAGTGAGAATAAGATGGATTTGTTTTCATGGTCGATAAATTTTCCTTTGATGGATTAACTGAAATTTTTAGCCACCACAATAAGACAAAATAAATGAGATCTATATTAATTTTTTAAAAGGACACATTTTTTCAATTTTTTAAACAAGGAGAAACTACAGCTATCAATTTAAAAAAGTGGTAAAACTTGGGCACTAGATAGGCTTACACTAAAAAGTTTATGAGAACATGTTAACTCACCTTTAAAAGAGTGCTAAAATAAGCTTTCTTTATAATAATTTATTAGTAAGAAATAAGAACAACGAATTAAATTTAGTATTTACCCCAGAAGCCAGGTAAAGGTTTGCTTGATATGATTTGGGGGGCATTATCTGGACTTTTACATACATAGTTCTTACGTACGTTCCCTTAATATTGTCTTTAAGTTTTTAAGTGGTGGTTTTTAGAGAAGTTCCTATAGTAAATCATCTATTTTCAATTAAAAAATAGTTAATGAGCGTCTAATATGCTAGATTCTGAGTATTAGCTATATATATCTTTACTTATCTGAGTAATATATGCACACATACATACATGTATATGTTAGCTGCATAAAAGGGCAACAGAAAGAACAATGTAGACTTAGTGTATTCTGGTAAGATAAAATAGAAAAACAAAGACAACTTTTAGAAAATATTTCAAGAGATTTACATAGCTTGAAGACAGTATGATGAATTTTAAGCAGCTAAGTAGAATAAGGATATGGATATATACACCCGGACATTGCAAGTTGAAAGAATAAGCAGAACACAAGTGTCTATACAATGGGGAAGACTAGCCATATAATAAAGACTTGTAAAGAATGCAAAACCCCATTCCCCTTTCTCTTCCTTATACCCATGGATGAATATCACTAAATGATGTAGTACTCTATCCCTGTGATCTCTAAGATAGGCTCAGAATCTTTCTCAACTGTGTATTCCAGGTGAGCACTACCAATTGGTCACCAAGAATTCTGGTGTGAAACCATATTTGCCATCTAAAATTTAAGGAGATGGTGGGAAAGAAAAGAAACTTCTGTACAATTAAACACGAAGAGTGATAGGTATTAGCAACTTAAGTGATAAGAAATTTCTTGAAAGACAGAATGTTCAATAGTAAAGGTAGACAAGATGATCAGGAAGATAAGGAAAAGGCGTTCAACAGCTTGGATAAGTAGGAGGATATTTATGTTCCTGTCAAAAATAGTTTTAATGGGATAGAGGCAGGTAAACCAATGAATAGTAGGTTGAGAAATGAATGGTAAATGAGAAGTGAAGAGAGTCTAATGTTAAACCTTTGAGGTGTTTAGATTTTTGAGATAACAGGAGAACAAAAGAGCAAGTAATGATAATTGTAGGATTCAGAAAAGCTGTGTCTCTTTTACTTTTTATTATAAAACAAGCTTGATCATTTGCATTTATCTCTACAAGATACTTTTGTTATTTTTATAAAGTATCTTTTATCAGATCTAAATTGATCATCTTAAGAACAAGGTCCTAATGGCACAAATGGAAAATCCATTTGTTAAAAGGGAAAAAAAGACAATACACCAGAGTAGAGAAATCCACTTTGTCTTCTCAGCCTTTCCCTAGAGAGAAGGGGGAGACACAATTTCCTTCTAGATCACATCTCTGGCTCTAGGGTGGCCCTTGATTACATTCAATACATACATGGTTGTGACAACGATGAACATAGAAGAGCTGATAAGTGTTGCTTTATTTGCAATATAATGGTTTCTGTGGAGCTTTAATAAGTTTTCTTTCATCAGCATGATAAATATGGACTAAAGCACACTTATCAGTTGGTTTAATATGTCAATGTACTGTAATATATTGTAATGTGAAAAGGGGATAAGGTTATGAGGAAAACCTTAAAGTAGTGCAAAACTGAAGCATGTCCTTAGAAATGTTGTATCTGTTTTTTATTATTTTATATCAAAATACTATTATCAATATATTATTTATTTTATATCAAATATATAATTCTGAATATTTGTCCAGATTTTTAGCTGACCAGAAAGAATGCCAAAAAGTTTTTTTTCCGTTGGAAGTATCTCATAGTAAATGAAGTATTTTGTTGAGTTTTTATTCATCTCCTATTATTAATGAATGTTAACCTGGTGTTTTATTTTCCAGTATCACAGGAATAATCATCCTCATAGTAAACTGAGGAACAGAATTTGGGGAATGGCCAATTTTGTCAACATGGTAAGATCTGATACAGTTTGAATGAAGCTAAAAATGCAAATGGAAGAAATACTTTTAAGATAGATAGCTGCTGGATTTTGTGCTAATTTCAATATTGAGACAGTCCAAAATACAAAAATTGACCATGTGAACTAATTAGCCAAAATCCAATTAAAAATTCACAGCAATAAATGAACCACAGCACTGAGGTTTGGTTTTCTAAGTAAATGACATTTAGTATTTAAGGAGGTTTCAAATAATGGTTACTAATCACAAAATTTATAAAAATATATAAAAAATTTAGGAGGAGGAGTCAAGATGGCGGAGAAGTAGCAAGCTGAGACTGCTTCAGCTAGCCGGAGATCAGCTAGATAGCTTATCTAAAGATTGCAAACACCTGAAAATCCATCGGCAGATCGAAGAGAAGAAGAACAGCAATTCTGGAAACAGAAAAACAACCACTTTCTGAAAGGTAGGACCGGCGGAGAAGTGAATCCAAAGCGACGGGAAGATAGACCCCGGGGGGAGGGGCCGGCTCCCGGCAAGCGGCGGAGCAACCGCGCACAAAATCAGGACTTTTAAAAGTCTGTTCCGCGGAGGGACATCGCTCCAGAGGCTAAACCGGGGCGAAGCCCACGCGGGGTCAGCGTGGCCTCAGGTCCCGCAGGGTCACAGAAGGATCGGGGGTGTCTGAGTGTCGCAGAGCTTGCGGGTATTGGAACGGGAAAGCCGGCTACAGAGACAGAGCCGACAGTAAGCTCGCAGCTCCGTGTTACCTTGAACCGGTCGCAGGCTCGGTGAGCTCGGAGCGCAGCCGGAGGTCAGGCAGACGGGAGTAACTGGGCGCTGTTCTCTGAGGGCGCACTGAGGAGTGGGGCCCTGGGCTCTCGGCTCCTCCGGGCCGGAGACCAGGAGGCCGCCATTTGTATTCCCGTCCTCTGGAACTCTACGGAAAGCGCTCAGGGAACAAAAGCTCCTGAAAGCAAACCCGAGCGGATTACTCACCCCGGCCCCGGGTAAGGGCGGTGTAATTCCGCCTGGGGCAAAGACACTTGAAAATCACTACAACAGGCCCCTCCCCCAGAAGATCAATAAGAAATCCAGCCGAGACCAAGCTCACCTACCAAGGAGTGCGGTTTCAATACCAAGGAGAGCAGCAGAATTCCAGAGGAGGAGAAAGCCAAGCACGGAACTCATGGCTTTTTTCCTGTGATTTTTTTTAGTCTTGCAGTTAATTTAATTTTTTCTTTTTCATTTTTTTTTTTTTCTCGCCTTCGGGTAAAATTTTTTTTTTTTTTTTAACTGTTACCTTTTTCTTTTTTAACGATTTTTTACTAGTTTATCTAATATATATATATATTTTTTTACATTTTTCTTAGGTGTTTTCTTTTTAAAAAAAAAATTCTTTTCTTTTTTTTTTTTTTCTTTTTTCTTTCTTCCTTTTTGAACCTCTTTTTATCCCCTTTCTCCCCACTCACGATTTTGGATCTCTTCTAATTTGGCTAAAGCATATTTTCCTGGGGTTGTTGCCACCCTTTTAGTATTTTACTTGCCCCTTCATTTACTCTTATCTGGACAAAATGACAAGACGTAAAAATTCACCACAAAAAAAAGAACAAGAGGCAGTACCGAAGGCTAGGGACCTAATCAATACAGACATCGGTAATATGTCAGATCTAGAGTTCAGAATGACAATTCTCAAGGTTCTAGCCGGGCTCGAAAAAGGCATGGAAGATATTAGAGAAACCCTCTCGAGAGATATAAAAGCCCTTTCTGGAGAAATAAAAGAACTAAAATCTAACCAAGTTGAAATCAAAAAAGCTATTAATGAGGTGCAATCAAAAATGGAGGCTCTCACTGCTAGGATAAATGAGGCAGAAGAAAGAATTAGTGATATAGAAGACCAAATGACAGAGAATAAAGAAGCTGAGCAAAAGAGGGACAAACAGCTACTGGACCACGAGGGGAGAATTCGAGAAATAAGTGACACCATAAGACGAAACAACATTAGAATAATTGGGATTCCAGAAGAAGAAGAAAGTGAGAGGGGAGCAGAAGGTATACTGGAGAGAATTATTGGGGAGAATTTCCCCAATATGGCAAAGGGAACAAGCATCAAAATTCAGGAGGTTCAGAGAATGCCCCTCAAAATAAATAAGAATAGGCCCACACCCCGTCACATAATAGTAAAATTTACAAGTCTCAATGACAAAGAGAAAATCCTGAAAGCAGCCCGGGAAAAGAAGTCTGTAACATACAATGGTAAAAATATTAGATTGGCAGCTGACTTATCCACAGAGACCTGGCAGGCCAGAAAGAGCTGGCATGATATTTTCAGAGCACTAAACGAGAAAAACATGCAGCCAAGAATACTATATCCAGCTAGGCTATCATTGAAAATAGAAGGAGAGATTAAAAGCTTCCAGGACAAACAACAACTGAAAGAATTTGCAAATACCAAACCAGCTCTACAGGAAATATTGAAAGGGGTCCTCTAAGCAAAGAGAGAGCCTACAAGTGGTAGATCAGAAAGGAACAGAGACCATATACAGTAACAGTCACCTTACAGGCAATACAATGGCACTAAATTCATATCTCTCAATAGTTACCCTGAATGTGAATGGGCTAAATGCCCCTGTCAAAAGACACAGGGTATCAGAATGGATAAAAAAACAAAACCCATCTATATGTTGCCTCCAAGAAACACATTTTAAGCCCGAAGACACCTCCAGATTTAAAGTGAGGGGGTGGAAAAGAATTTACCATGCTAATGGACATCAGAAGAAAGCAGGAGTGGCAATCCTTATATCAGATCAATTAGATTTTAAGCCAAAGACTGTAATAAGAGATGAGGAAGGACACTATATCATACTCAAAGGGTCTGTCCAACAAGAAGATTTAACAATTTTAAATATCTATGCCCCCAACGTGGGAGCAGCCAACTATATAAACCAATTAATAACAAAATCAAAGAAACACATAAACAACAATACAATAATAGTAGGGGACTTTAATATTCCCCTCACTGAAATGGACAGGTCATCCAAGCAAAAGATCAGCAAGGAAATAAAGGCCTTAAATGACACACTGGACCAGATGGACATCACAGATATATTCAGAATATTTCATCCCAAAGCAACAGAATACACATTCTTCTCTAGTGCACATGGTACATTCTCCAGAATAGATCACATCCTCGGTCCTAAATCAGGACTCAACCGGTATCAAAAGATTGGGATCATTCCCTGCATATTTTCAGACCACAATGCTCTAAAGCTAGAACTCAACCACAAAAGGAAGTTTGGAAAGAACCCAAATACATGGAGACTAAACAGTATCCTTCTAAAGAATGAATGGGTCAACCGGGAAATTAAAGAAGAATTGAAAAAAATCATGGAAACAAATGATAATGAAAATACAACGGTTCAAAATCTGTGGGACACAACAAAGGCAGTCCTGAGAGGAAAATATATAGCGGTACAAGCCTTTCTCAAGAAACAAGAAAGGTCTCAGGTACACAACCTAACCCTACACCTAAAGGAGCTGGAGAAGGAACAAGAAAGAAACCCTAAGCCCAGCAGGAGAAGAGAAATCATAAAGATCAGAGCAGAAATCAATGAAATAGAAACCAAAAAAACAATAGAACAAATCAACGAAACTAGGAGCTGGTTCTTTGAAAGAATTAATAAAATTGATAAACCCCTGGCCCGACTTATCAAAAAGAAAAGAGAAAGGACCCAAATAAATAAAATCATGAATGAAAGAGGAGAGATCACAACTAACACCAAGGAAATACAAACTATTATAAGAACATACTATGAGCAACTCTACGGCAATAAATTTGACAATCTGGAAGAAATGGATGCATTCCTAGAAACATATAAACTACCACAACTGAACCATGAAGAAATAGAAAGCCTGAACAGACCCATAACCAGTAAGGAGATTGAAACAGTCATTAAAAATCTCCAAACAAACAAAAGCCCAGGGCCAGACGGCTTCCCGGGGGAATTCTACCAAACATTTAAAGAAGAACTAATTCCTATTCTCCTGAAACTGTTCCAAAAAATAGAAATGGAAGGAAAACTTCCAAACTCATTTTATGAGGCCAGCATCACCTTGATCCCAAAACCAGACAAGGATCCCACCAAAAAAGAGAGCTATAGACCGATATCCTTGATGAACACAGATGCGAAAATACTCAACAAAATACTAGCCAATCGGATTCAACAGTACATTAAAAAGATTATTCACCACGACCAAGTGGGATTTATTCCAGGGCTGCAAGGTTGGTTCAACATCCGCAAATCAGTCAATGTGATACAACACATCAATAAAAGTAAGAACAAGAACCATATGATACTCTCAATAGATGCTGAAAAAGCATTTGACAAAGTACAACATCCCTTCCTGATCAAAACTCTTCAAAGTGTAGGGATAGAGGGCACATACCTCAATATCATCAAAGCCATCTATGAAAAACCCACCGCAAATATCATTCTCAATGGAGAAAAACTGAAAGCTTTTCCGCTAAGGTCAGGAACACGGCAGGGATGTCCATTATCACCACTGCTATTCAACATCGTACTAGAGGTCCTAGCCTCAGCAATCAGACAACAAAAGGAAATTAAAGGCATCCAAATCGGCAAAGAAGAAGTCAAATTATCACTCTTCGCAGATGATATGATACTATATGTGGAAAACCCAAAAGACTCCACTCCAAAACTGCTAGAACTTATACAGGAATTCAGTAAAGTGTCAGGATATAAAATCAATGCACAGAAATCAGTTGCATTTCTCTACACCAACAGCAAGACAGAAGAAAGAGATATTAAGGAGTCAATCCCATTTACAATTGCATCCAAAACCATAAGATACCTAGGAATAAACCTAACCAAAGAGACACAGAATCTATACTCAGAAAACTATAAAGTACTCATGAAAGAAATTGAGGAAGACACAAAGAAATGGAAAAATGTTCCATGCTCCTGGATTGGAAGAATAAATATTGTGAAAATGTCTATGCTACCTAAAGCAATCTACACATTTAATGCAATTCCTATCAAAGTACCATCCATCTTTTTCAAAGAAATGGAACAAATAATTCTAAAATTTATATGGAACCAGAAAAGACCTCGAATAGCCAAAGGGATATTGAAAAAGAAAGCCAACGTTGGTGGCATCACAATTCCGGACTTCAAGCTCTATTACAAAGCTGTCATCATCAAGACAGCATGGTACTGGCACAAAAACAGACACATAGATCAATGGAACAGAATAGAGAGCCCAGAAATAGACCCTCAACTCTATGGTCAACTAATCTTCGACAAAGCAGGAAAGAATGTCCAATGGAAAAAAGACAGCCTTTTCAATAAATGGTGCTGGGAAAATTGGACAGCCACATGCAGAAAAATGAAATTGGACCATTTCCTTACACCACACACAAAAATAGACTCAAAATGGATGAAGGACCTCAATGTACGAAAGGAATCCATCAAAATCCTTGAGGAGAACACGGGCAGCAACCTCTTCGACCTCTGCCGCAGCAACATCTTCCTAGGAACAACGCAAAAGGCAAGGGAAGCAAGGGAAAAAATGAACTACTGGGATTTCATCAAGATCAAAAGCTTTTGCACAGCAAAGGAAACAGTTAACAAAATCAAAAGACAACTGACAGAATGGGAGAAGATATTTGCAAACGACATATCAGATAAAGGACTAGTGTCCAGAATCTATAAAGAACTTAGCAAACTCAACACCCAAAGAACAAATAATCCAATCAAGAAATGGGCAGAAGACATGAACAGACATTTCTGCAAAGAAGACATCCAGATGGCCAACAGACACATGAAAAAGTGCTCCATATCACTTGGCATCAGGGAAATACAAATCAAAACCACAATGCGATATCACCTCACACCAGTCAGAATGGCTAAAATCAACAAGTCAGGAAATGACAGATGCTGGCGAGGATGCGGAGAAAGGGGAACCCTCCTACACTGTTGGTGGGAATGCAAGCTGGTGCAGCCACTCTGGAAAACAGCATGGAGGTTCCTCAAAATGTTGAAAATAGAACTGCCCTATGACCCAGCAATTGCACTATTGGGTATTTACCCTAAAGATACAAATGTAGTGATCCAAAGGGACACATGCACCCGAATGTTTATAGCAGCAATGTCCACAATAGCCAAACTATGGAAAGAACCTAGATGTCCATCAACAGATGAATGGATCAAGAAGATGTGGTATATATACACAATGGAATACTATGCAGCCATCAAAAGAAATGAAATCTTGCCATTTGCAACAACATGGATGGAACTAGAGCGTATCATGCTTAGCGAAATAAGTCAAGCAGAGAAAGACAACTATCATATGATCTCCCTGATATGAGGAAGTGGTGATGCAACATGGAGGCTTAAGTGGGTAGAAGAATAAATGAAACAAGATGGGATTGGGAGGGAGACAAACCATAAGTGACTCTTAATCTCACAAAACAAACTGAGGGTTGCCGGGGGGAGGGGGTTGGGGAGAAGGGGGTGGGATTATGGACATTGGGGAGGGTATGTGATTTGGTGAGTGCTGTGAAGTGTGTAAACCTGGTGATTCACAGACCTGGGGATAAAAATATATGTATATAAAAAATATATGTTTATAAAAAATAAAAAATAAAAAAAAAATAATAAAATAAAAATATATAAAAAATTTATAAAGACTTGAATATTTACCATGCATAAATCAAATCCACTAATACATTTAAAATCACTGTTCCATAATCTAGCATTGTTGGAGAACTTGTTTCTACTTCACTGTCAACTTCAAGCCTTTATCAAGGGTGCCTGCTCAATGGTCCTCACTCACATTCTTATCTCTTCTGCAGTAGTAATTTATTCTTATTTGTTACACAGCGATTGCTAGCCTAGTTATGGGACCCGGAGTATTTTGTTGCCCTGATCTATCCTGTCTTATGAAAGTTCTGTCATGAATGGGTCTTTGGGTACATTATTCTCACTGTGTTCTTCCTTCACTGGTAGGAGACATTGAAATGTTCTGGCCTTAGGATAGCGTCCTGCCTCTCCTCCAGGGCAACAAGTTTGTTTTTTTGTTTTGTTTTGTTTTTATTTTTCCCATCTTTCAGCAACAATCGGTTTTCACTTGAGTTCTGGGAGCATAAAAAAAATGCCCCACTCTCAACAAGTGATATGTCATCTAGACAGCTAATCAATAAACAGTGGTTTTAAACAACACTATAGACAAAATGAAGCCAACAGGTAAATACAGAGTATTCCACCCAAGAGCAACAGAATACACCATTTATTCTCAATAGCAGATGGAATATTTCATAGTATATGTTATATAGACCACAAAGCAAATTGCAACAAATTCAAAAAGATGGAATTTACATGAAGTACAATGACAGCAAGAATACTGGAAAATTTGTAAATATGTGGAAATTAAAGAACACATTCCCAAACAACAAATGGATCAAGGAATAATGAAAGGTAAAAATTTAAAAAATCTTGATACTAATAAAAATGGAAACATATCAAAAGTTAGGAGATGCAGCAGTTCCAGGAGGAAAGTTTATGGTTGTAAATGCATACATATATCAATTAAAAAAAAATAGCAAGTAAACAACTAATGTTATACCTTAAGGAACTACAAAAAGAAAAATAAACTAAGTCATAGTTAGTACAAGGAAAGAAGTAATAATGAGATTAGAACAGAAAAAAAAATTGCTGAAGGCCATATAGAAGCTAAATGCTTTTGTATCTCTGGAGAATGAGTCTGGTAGATTTGAAGATGTTCCCAAGACAACAGTTTCTCCCATCCTTCAAGCCTATACCACCAAGGGAGATTATCTCCAATCTCCCACTCTGCACATCCAGAATGGGAGATTGGAGATAACCTCCCTTTGTAAAATTACTTATGTCCGTGTCTTTCAGAAGGTCCTACACTCTCATTTTATCCCACACTTACCCTTTAACAATTCCTTACAAATGTCTGGTGAATTCTTCTTATGTGTTATATGATGTCAACATCTCTTTTTCTCATGCTCTGCCACTGGGAGATGCTCTATCAATAGTACCATCTCTCCCCAAAGGAGGCGCTCTTTCCTTAGATTTCAAGGTACTATTGACCCTGTTACCGCAGCTAATTTATGGTTTGATATGATACAACTTTGTAGATTCTCTAGCTTTTTCTTTTTGTCAGGGTAGCAAAAACATTCTTTCCAACTTTACACATCTTACCCAGAAGTATAATTTCTCTAAACTTTAAATTCATGTCTATGGAAATTAAAAATCCTCCCCCATATTATTCTGAAAATAGGAACAATGTGGAGAGGAATGGTTATATCTCATAGTCACCTCTGTTTTCTTCTGTTTATTTTGATTGATTGATTGATTGATAAAGGTTTTTGTAAGTTTTTTTTTAAGATTTTATTTATTTATTTGACAGACAAAGATCACAAGTAGGCAGAGAGACAGGCAGAGAGAGAGGAGGAAGCAGGTTCCCTGCTAAGCAGAAAGCCTGATGTGGGACTCGATCCCAGGACCCTGGGATCATGACCTGAGCCAAAGACAGAGGCTTTAACACACTGAGCCACCTAGGCACCCCAGGTTTTTAAGTTAATTCATGACTCGATTCTGATCCTATTTTTCAAATAATTCTTGCAGTGTTTATAACCATCTTTCCTCCTATCAAGGTTTTTAGGCATTTTCTCCTGTTTTATTGGGACATATAATGGACATACACTGCTGTGTAAGTATAAGGCATACAGCATAATGGTTTAATTTACATAAATTGTGAAATGACTATCACAGTAGGTTCAGCTAACATCTATCTTCTCAAATAGATACTATGAAAAGAAAAGAAAAACCCAAAAGAATAAAGGAAAAATAATTCCCCTTGTGATGAAAACTCTCAATATCAACTCTTATTAACAACTTTCCTACCCATCATACAGTACGGTTAGCTGTAGTCATCAGTTGTACATCTCTAGTACTTATTTATCTTCTTACTGGAAGTTTGTACCTTTTGACCACCTTCCTCCAATTTCCCTCTATCCACACTCAATCTATGATAACCACAAGTCTGATCATTTTTCCTATGAATTTTTTTTAATTCCATATATAAGTGAGATCATATAATATTTGTCTTTATCTGTCTGACTTATTTCACTTAATGTAATATCCTTTAGGGTAATCTATGTTATCAAAAATGGTAGGATATCCTTGATTTTTTTTTATCCTTGATTTTTTATGGCTAAATAATATTCCATTATATATATCTACTACAACTTCTTCCATTCATCCATTAATGGACACCTTGGCTGTATTCATGGTTTGATTATATAAGAATGCTTGCATAAACATAGGAGTGCAGATCTCTTTTTGATATATGCTTTTATTTCCTTTGATATGTTCCCAGAAGTGGAATTTCTGGATCATATAAATAGTTAAAAATTTTTGAGGATCTTCCACATTTTTTTCCACAGTGGCTTTTCCAATTTACAGTCCCACCAACAGTGCACAAGGGTTCTCTTTTCTCTACATCCATACCAGCATTTATTGTCTCTTGTCTTTTTAGTGATGGCCATTCTAACAAGCAGAGATGATATCTTATTTTGATTTTAATTCACATTATCTTAATGACTAGTGATGTTGAAAATCTCATCATGCACTTGTTGGCCTTTCATCTATCTTTTTTGAAGGAATGTCTATTCAGTTACTTTACCCATTTTTTAATTTGAATTTTTTTGCCATTGAGTTAATGAGTTTATATATATTGGATATTAACCCCTTATCAGATAATGGCTTGTGAATATTTTTCCCTATTCCATAAGTTCTCTTTACACTTTTTTATTGGCTTCTTTTGCTGTGCAGAAGTTTTTGTTTGATGCAATCCCACTTGATTGTTTCTTATTTTGTTGCTTGTGCTTTAGACATCATCTCCAAACATTTGTTACCAAGGCCCATGTCAAGGAACTTTATTTCTATGTTTTCTTCTGGGATTTTATGGTAAAACTCAGCTTAACTCTTCAATCCACTTTGATCCGTTTTTCACTTATTCTCATCAAGGGTATTAGCCTGCAGTATTGTTTTCTAATAATACCCTTTCCTGGTTTTGATATCAGGGTAATCCTGGCCTTGTAAAATTAGTTTGGGAATGTTTGCTCCTCTTTGAGTTTTTTGGGAAGGTTTGAGAATGATTGATAGCAATTCCTTTAATGTTTGCTATAATTCACCAGTAAATCTATCTGGTCCTGTACTTTTCTTCATTAGGATATTGTGATCACTGATTTAATCTCCTTACAAGTAATTGGTTTGTTCAGACCTGACCTTAAGACAAATGAAAATGGAAACACACATGAGTCTTTTATTTATTTCCTCTTTAATTTCTTCTTTGATCCATTGATTGTTCAGGAGAGTGTTATATAGTTTCTATGTGTTCATGAATTTTCCAGTTTTCATCTTGTTCCTGGTTTCTAGTTCCGTGCCGTTATGTTCAGAAAAGATACTTGGTATGATTTTTTATCATTTTTGAATTTGCTAAGACTTGTTTTAAAACCTAACATATGGCCTACTCTAAAAAAAATTCTATGTGTAAATAAGAATATGTATTCTGTTATTGTTGGATAGAAAGTTCTGTATACATTTGTTAGGTCCTTTGGGTCTAGAGTATTGTTCAAATGCACTGTTTATTTATTGATTCTGTGTCTGAATGATTTATCCTTTGCTTGGGGTTAAATATTACTTTTTTTTTTTTAATTTCTCCTCTCAGTTCTCTAGTTTTTGATTTGTATATTTATGCTTTCCAGTATTGAGCACATAAATATTTACAGTTAAGTCTTCTTGATGTATTGACACTTTTATCATTATGTAATGGTCTCTGTCTCTTTTTACCATTTTTTGTTTAAAATCTATTTTGATATATGTATAAATACATATACTTTTGGGGGGAGGAGGAATGGGGTTATCATTTGGTAGAAATGATTTTTTCCATCCCTTCATCTTCAGTTTATGTGTGTCTTTAGGGCTTACATATTTTTTGTATGCTTTATGTTGCTAGATTTTGCTTTTTTAATCCCTTTACCCACCCTGTGTCTTTTGATTGGATGGTTTAATTTGTTCACATTTAAAGTAATTATTGGTAGGTAAAGACATACTATTGACATTTTCTGAATTGTTTTCTGGTTGTTTTACAGATCCATTGTTCCCTATTTCTTATCCTGCTCTCCTTTTTTTTTTCTTTTTTTGTATTTTGATGTCTCTGATATTGGTATTCCTTGACTTCTTTATTGTATTCCTTCATCTAGTTACCAGAAAATTTTCCCTTGAAGTTATCATGAGGTTTATGTAAAATATCAAACTTATCAGATCCTAATTTAAACTGATAACAATTTTTAACTTTAATAGGATTCATATATTTGACACTTCCTTTTCTCCTTATTATTGCATTACCTGCAGTTAAAATTTTACATTATTTACATTTTTTACATTATTGCAGTAAAAATTTACATTCTTTAATATTTTGTAACTAATAACATTGTACATATTGTATTTATGGGTTTTTTTCCTATGTTCATCTTTTTAAAGGATTTTATTTATTTATTTGACAGAGAGAGAGATGACAAGTAGGCAGAGAGGCAGGCAGAGAGAGAAGGAAAAGCAGGTTCCCTGCTGAGCAGAGAGCCTGATGTAGGGCTGGATCCCAGGACCCTGAGATCATGACCTAACCCTAAGACAGAGGTTTAACCCACTGAGCCACCCAGGCGCCCGACTCTGTTCATTTTTGAACTTTTAAATTAGAGTTGTGAGTTATACACCCTATTACCAAATTGCAGAATCTAATGATCACTATATATTTACCATTACAAGTGAGATTAATGTTATCATTTTGTGTTTTTTTATGATGTTAATGAGCAATTTTTACTTCTATTCAAAGAGGGATTTAACATTTCTCCTAAGGCAGGTCTAGTGGTAATGAACTCCCTTCCTCAATTTTTGGTTGTTCAAGAAAATTTTTATCTCTCTTTCATTTCATTTCATTTACCAGCCATTGTATTCTTGGTTGGCAGTTATTTTGATATTACATTATCTCTTTGCCTAAAAAGTTTCTGTTGAGAAATCTGTCTATAGGGTGAAGGGATTTAAAAAGCAAAATCCAACAATCTCTTATATGTAATGCCTCTCTTTTCTCTGCTGCTCTTAAAATTCTTTCATCTTTGATTTTTGACAATTTAATTACAATGTATCTTAATGTAGCCCTATTAGGTTTAATCTATTTGTCTTTCAGACTTCATGGATCTAGATGTCTATTTCTTTCACCAAGTTCAGGAAGTTTTTAGCCATTATTGCTTTAAATATACTTTCTGTCACTTTTTTTTCTCTTCTCCTTTTAGAATCCTCATGGTATTTTTACACTGTGTCTCATAATTCCAGTAGGCTTTCTGCACTCTTTTTCATTCTTTTATTCATTTTGCACCTCTCACTGGGTAATGTCTACTGTCTAATTCTTTCTCCCACATGGCCAAACTTCTCTTTTTGTTCATGAATTATTTTCCCAATTTTATTTAGTTGTCTGTGTTTTCTTATAGTCTGCTAAACTTCCTTAGAGGATTATTCAAAATGGTGTCCCTGACAGTTTATAGATCTCTGTTTCTTTATGGTCAGTTATTGGAGCTTTATCAGTTTCCTTTCGTGGCGTCAAATTTGCCTAATTTTTCATGATCCTTGATTATGAATTAGATTCTCTGCCCTAGTGCAGTGGGAGAAGCAGCTCTAAAACTGGAATATATCTTTGTTGTCTTAACTTAAGCTGAACTGCACTCCAAGATCCCCAGCCAAACAGCATCGCTGGCTCTGGTCTGTGAACTATGGGTGATGTCTGCCTTTCTCTTGTGCCTTTCTTGAATTTTCTGAGCTGCACAGCTTTCAGGTGTTTTACCAAACTTCAGTCAGTTGGGACAAACACCCTCTCTTCACATTGGGTGGGTTATGTCTCATCTTCCTTGCCTGGGTGGCTACTTCAGGCAACTCTCAATTTTTCAAACCAGGCTCTCCCGTTAGAAGGGACCAGAATCTCCCCTCAGCCTTGGCTAAAAATTAGCCCCCTGCCTCTGTGTAACTCAGGAAGCTGTCATGCTGGAATAGGTTTCTCCCTCTATCTGAACAAGGAGTATTCCTGTTAAATATTTCATTGGCCAAATAGCATAAAGCTGAGAAGCAATTACTATTAATTTATATGGGAATGTTTTTGAGCCAAAAAACAAACAAACAAAAAAAACCACACACACACACACAAAGCAACACAACTTCTCTTAGGCTTTTCTGGTACCTTGGAACACATCTTCCTAACAAATGCACAAAAGAAACTGAGATAAAGCACTGATGCTCACAGACACACTTCAGAGCTACAGTGGCTTGGTGCTGGACAGTGTCACCTACCGGGGATGACACTGCAATGGCTCTACAATGGCTCACCACAAAGCAAACATTGAGCATCACTTTTGCTTTTTGCCTTTTCTCATAAAAGCAAAAATCCTCTTCAGCTTTCTTTTGTTCAGTGAAAACGGATTCTAATGTTGGCCTTTTGTGAAAGCAAATGGCATAACACAAACTTAAAAATTAAGGAATACCTGTATTGGCTTTTTTCTGAGAGTAATCAGCTCTATCCGCTCAACTCTTGGCTCAAGCCACCATTGGTTCACACAGCTTTCAGGAATGTCATTAGCTCTTCTAGTCAGATAGAACCAGAAGACTCTCCCCACAATGGGTGGGGCTATGTCTCAGTTCTCTTGCCTAGACTACTCTGCCTTCAATCAGAAAGGACCAGGAGCTACTCTGGCTTTGTGTGTGAATTAATCCCCTTGCCTGTGTGTAGCATGGAAGGGCTCATACCTGGTAATGGCTCTGCTCTGAGAGTGATCTGCTCTGCTCCTCTGCCTCTCAGCCCAAGCTCCTTTTATCCTGTTTCTTATATTTTGTGATTGTCTTTATCACTACCCTAACACTGACACAAATATAAGACTCAGTCTTTCTCTTTGGGTTTCCATCACCAAAGTAAGCATAAATACAAAATTGGTGCAAATTACTGAACTTTTACTAAAGATATTCAGTTTAGATTGGGAAGTCATGCCAATCCTTTATCCTCCACAGTGCCCACACTCATTATTTTACTTCATTCTCTCTCACTTACTTTCACAATATCTTTACCCCTTCATCTCGGAAAGTTCAGTTTTTTTCTCTACTGTGAAGAGTGAACCAACTCTTCACAATCTCCCAAATAGTATATTCAAACCCTTCCAAGCATTCCACAGATGCAGCATGGTTTTTATCTTATAGGGTATGTTTTCACTAGAAGAGAGCACATTCATAGCATGATAAATGATAACTATTGTTTCCATTTGTACTTTCTCCGGTTTTATGGACCTAAAGCCCACCCATGAATGTTAGAGACTCCAAGGAGACCAGGTTAAAACAAATATATTGTTCTGTGGTACCTGACATATAAGGTCTATTAAATGCTAAGGTCAGGGTTAAAAGGAATGGACATTACAGGCTCCAGAATGGATTTGAAATCATGATTTAACTAAAGGTCTAACTTCATGATTCTTTAAAGGAAGCCTAGTTCTCGGGTTTATGAAATGACTTTGTTGGGTTATTATGTTGACACATGAAATTCAATATATTCATATTATGCAGGTTAAGAAAAGTAGAAAATTAACACGATGTTATTACAGCCATGATATAGCACACTTCTTAATAACGGATTGCATGCTCTACTATTATTGTGTGAATGACCTCATCATTTCTGACCTTAACTCAATGTTCATAGTTCATTCATTCTTTCAATCTACTTTGTACTGCTGTTAGGAATTATAAAATTTATATAACATCTTTTGCCTCAAAATCTTCATATAATATTTGCTTCAACTCTGTCTTCTTTTGTGCTGGCATAAAAGTATCTACTAACTCAGTGTTTACAAAATGGGAATGAAGTAAGAAGGTTTATGAGCTATAGCTATTTGTGCCTGTTTTGAGCTGTCTCCAAAAAGATTGAGACAGGAAAGTAGTCCTAAAAAATCAAACAAAATATGGCAGCTAGGCTATTGGATTTTGAAAACCAATATCAACATTCTAATCTGCCATAGAACCAACTAATGACTAAAATAGAGAGAAAGAACATTCATCCCTCTGCGTGCCACTACTAATAAATTCACATCTTCTGGTCAGTTATAATATGAGTTTTATTAAATTATTTATGCTAGATACATCTTGAGCCCAGTGTCTGTAAGGTTCATCATATTCAAAGAAAATCAAATATTTTTTAAGTTAAATTTTTTGTTGGTTATGGCAATTTGCCCAGTATTCTGGGCAAGTTATACTATATTCTGTTTCAGTATAAACATTTGTAAAATAAGACCTGCATTTTTTGTTTATGTACCTTACATGTTAAAATTACTATTTTTTTAAATTATAGAGGAATATAGTAATGGTGAAGGATCCTTCTGTAGCTTGAGTCTATGAAAGTTTATTTCTCCTTTGAACAGATTTATAAAACCTTGGACATTCATGTGACATTGGTTGGCCTTGAAATGTGGACAAATGGAGATAAAATAGACATAGATTCAAGTATAGAAAATACCTTATTACGTTTTTCAACTTGGCAAGAAATAATCCTGAAAAAGAGGAAAAAATTTGATCATGTTATATTACTCAGGTATGTAAGTGCTCTATTTTCCTGCATACTTTAGGTGAATTATAAATAGATAATAAATAAATAAACAAACAAACAAATGAACAGCAACAAACTACTTTTTAAAACAATTTATTTTGCATAGTACACAGTGACAAAATGTTATGTTCAGTTATACATAAAATTTCCAAATCAAGTTTTAAATAATCTTTCTTTCTAATATTGATTAACACTGGAAAGTAAACATATGATACATTTACATTTCAGGTCAGGTTTGGAAATGTCACTGGATGAGAATGTACTTTTAGAATCAATTTACTTAACCAGCATCTAGCACTAACACCCTTAATTCTTCCATGCTGTGCCATTCCAATATTCCCTAAAACCTGTATTACTGGGAAAGTACCTTATTCTCTGGAAGTTTTCCCTCAGTAAAGTGTCCCTATCCAATGAATAGTGCTTCAAGAGCATCTCCTCTACTATTCATGAGGGTGGATAACTAAACTGCCACAGATTTAATATTCCTAGTAAAGTTATCTATAATATTAGGTCATTCCTAAGAAAGGGGGGCCCATTTTGATCATTTTTCTAATTCAAAATAGCTACCACACTACTCAGCCTATTAGGAAATGATAAATAATTGTGCAGCTGAACTGACCTTAACTTTGTGTTAACCATTGTCCTGTTATCCTATTTGTACAACTTTGGAGTAATGGAGTTTTTGAGCATTTCTTCTGGTGCCCTTATGGCTACTATATAACAATGTTACCCACCTTATCTACTTCATCTTCCTGTAATAGTGGTGTTTCTCCTATGGTCTGCAAACACGGCCTACAAATGTGTGTCTTAACATTATCTAAATGTTAACTTCCAATTTGAACTCAGAACTGTGAACCTTCCAAAGCCTACAGCTGGAAGTCAAGTCCAGCTCTCTGGCAGATTGATGAGAGTGAATCACACCTCTAAAGTAATATCACTTCTGATTTTTATCACTGAGATGGTCCACAGCACTTATCTCCAGGGAAATACGTGTACCTATCACCATAGCATTCATTGTGCACAAGATTAACCTCTTTGCCTATTTCTTGGACCTGTGTTTTAAAATAATAAATTAGTCTAGAAATATCACATGGTTATAAGAAAAAAACTTTTTACTTTCATGAACGTCTCTTATTCTGAGCAATAGCTTCTCACAGCAATAGTATGTCTGCAAATAAGGAAATGAGAAAAGTGCTCCTAAATATCTAATTGCACATCATATTTGGGACTTATGTATTGAGTTCCTTGAATGTCTTCTCATCTATGTTCATGTAGCACTAGAAGTGATAATATATATGGCATTCTCATGTTGTGATTTTTGTTTCTAAGTAACCATGAACAAGTTCAGAATCTAGATTGTGTTTGCTCTGATGCTTCATCTCCATAAGTGGTATTTTTCTAAGATCTACCAAGTCTAGGAAGACCAGAGTTCTAAATACTTCCAAGTATTACTGAGACTAAAAATGTAGGACATTTCAATAGTAAAGAAAGAAATAGAACATACCTTTTTGATCAAAAAAGCTAAAAATTGAAAGGGGCCATGTAGCCTGACCACTTTTCTCATAATTGAATCTTCTTAGTTATATATGTTCCAAGTGTAGTCTTTCAGCTTAATCACTCTTTAAAGTGGTCTAACTCTAAATGTTCTTGAAAGCATATCAAATCTGGATTCCCTCAATATACATATCTACATCTATCTTTTTAGGTAATCCAGGAATAATTCATATGACAGCTCTTTTAAACGTTTGATTATTGTTATCTAATCTTCTGTGAGTTTCTATGTTTGATTAAAATATTTTAAAAACTTTAACTATAGCTAATTAATCCTTATATGTGTCTATTTACTATGTTGTATTTTTCTCTCCAAACATTTTTTAACTTAATTATTTGATCTTTTAAGTGGTTTTATCCAAAGCTAAGTGTATGATAAGCCCTGTAAAATTGAACTCACATTTTATTATTTTTTGAAAATACATTTTTTATGATTTCAACTTTAGATTGTACTGACTTTTTCAATACCTCTAATATACTACATAAGCTTAATAACAACTAAGATCATCTTCAATTCTAGAACTCTAAGAAAAAAAAGGCACTTTTATGTGCAAAGGCACTAGCATTTTGAGGATTCATTGCAATCCAATCTTTGTGTTAATTAAACCACTGCCTCAGACTGAAGAGTGTATTTGCATCTTGTTTATAGTGGGAAATGGCTCTACATACATGCACAAGGAACTTCTTATTCAGAGGGTATATGCCTGCCCTATTATTCCTCCAGTGTTGTTAAGGTAGGCTGGGTTTTATTTGTTATGTAACTTAATCACAAAGTTTGAAGTTAATTTCTATAAATTGTGTGTCCCATTGAAGGGGACTAAGGTCACCTGGGTGGTTCAGTTGGTTCAGCATCCAACTCTTTATCTCAGTTCAGGTCTTGATCTCAGGGTCATGAGTTCAAGTTGCATGTTGGGCTCTGCTCTGGAGGTGAAGCCTACAAAAAGAGAAAGAAAGAAAGATAGGAAGAAGGAAAGAAAGAAAGAATGAGAGAGAGAGAGAGAGAGAAGGAAAGATCATGTATGAATTCTACCATATATCCCCACCAATATATACTACAATGAAATTGTTGTTTCCTTTATTAAATAGGAAAATAACAGTTTTATAAAAACTATAGATGAAAAATGAAGGTAAACCAGTCTGTTCAGAGCTTTAAAAATCATATACAAATTGACTTACAAAGATTAGAAAAGTTTTTTGCATACTCTATATGTTCACTATCATTATTATCATTATCATTATTGTATCAAAACAACCTTGCGATTCATTTTCAGTAAGAGTAAGATGTTCAAACTGCTGACTTATCTATTTTATCTGGTATCTTTCCCAAATCACTAAGCTTCTAGTAGATGCTGTCCAAGTAGTCTCATCTAAGTCGTATTAAGACCTTGAAATTAAAAGCTTGTAAATCACCTATTCATTACATTGTTCCTTTTATGATTATGCCTTGATCATGGTATTTTATTAACACAAATTCTGCATAGTGGAGTCTATCTAATCTAGTATAGGCTACTGCCACTCCAATTATGACATTACAACCCATGCAGAACACATTTTAAACTTCAAATGAGTAAGATGAAATAACCAAGTTAGGGGAATTTTACCTTTATAGTAATCTGGTATCCCACCCCTTTTTGAAAATTAATTTTTTTGTACTTACTATAGTGGCTAAAACATGAAATATAACTACAGACAGAGGGAACAACCAACTCTGCCTTGGATTTCAAATCATCGAACTTCTGGTTTTCTTAATAGTAGAAACTTCCTCCTCATGATTACATTACATACAGTTGGGCAGTGTGAGACTGTAGTCTGAAAATATGAACCACACACATTTTTTATTTTTACCATCTTTGAATATCTGGCATATAAAAGACAAATCAATAATGTTTATTTATTAGGACATTAGTTTATAATTTTTAATTATGATTTTTAGCTATTTGTATGAATGAGCTTATAGAAATCCAGCAATGATTATTACTGTGCAACAAAAAAGAATATCAAAATGTTAGAGACACTCAAAGGTCATTTTTCCAACCTCATTATATAATTAAAGGAACTGAGGGCAGGACAGGGAGGTAACAAAGGCCACAGCGTCTCAAACAAGTACTAGTTAACCGAAGCTAGAAACCAGGTCTCAACAAATAGTTCAAAACACTGTGTGCTAAAGTGCATTAACTTCTAGAAATTTGTAATACACATCTTTTTTTGGCCCCAGGATCTTTTGCCTGACCTAAATGTAGTTGCAAGCAGAATTGCACATCAGCTAGGTCATAACCTTGGGATGAAGCATGATGATTATCCATGTACCTGTAATTTTGAGAGATGTGTGATGGATCGTGGTGGAAGGTAGGGTTCAAACAATGTAAAGAGTACATTTAAATATTTTGTGTGTGACTCTTAATTAGAACGCCATATTGTAGGGATATATAGATATTATGTAAACAATTTCTAATATATTCCATAAGGTCTATTACAAAACCAGCCGTGATAGGCTGTTTCCCTTTGGGGCTAAATCTTAACAGTTGGTAGTATTGGTCCTAGTGACTCTAAAATTCCATCTGAGCATACTGCAAAAATATACAACAATTAATTAGTAAATTATACTAAGATGCCTAGGAGAAGAATATACTCTATGTGCCTTGTTTTATCATCTTTGCCATAAACTCTAATTTATTCCAAATCTTTACTCAGATGTCTTTCTCAGCCAAGCCTTCCCCAGCCACTTGATTGAATTTTTCAATCCTGTCTCTAATCCTTTCTTCTTTGTTTTTTTCCCCCATTCTTAGTATTAATCACTACCTAATATAGTCTGTGCATTACCTACTTAGCTTGCTTATTATTCTATTCCTCCAACAAAATATAAACTTCATGAGGTCAGGTTTTGTCTGCATTATACACTGTTTTATCACACTGTCTAGAAAAGTCCCAGACATGTACTAGGTACTGTATAAATAATTGTAGAATGAATGAATGTCCTATATCCTCCCATCATACTGTGAATTACCACAGCCAGCTCCTAAACTTTACACATTTTTTTGAGGTCCTTCACAGAGAGCACATCATGTATTTCATATAAGAAAAGTGTTTATGATGATGATCAGCACTTCTATATATTGATTAAATGAGGTAAAATAGTGAAAGCACCCAAGTACAGTGCCTGCCATAAAGTAATAACTAATGACTGATACCTAATTTTATATCATCAGCTATACAATTAGTATTATTTTTCAGGGCCCATCATTCCAAAGTAATGTTTTTAAGCCTCTAAAAGTCCATCTGTGTCCAATAGGTACCAATAATGGCAAGGGAGTCAAAACAAAAGAAAGACAGAAGGAAGGTAAATTTCAGTCTTTTTAAGTATTTGCACTTTTCAGAAGGATAGTACATTTTTAGGATGTGTACGGTATTACTAAATAAATCATTTGTTTCAACAATGTTTATAGAGAATGACTTTGTGCCAGGCCCTGTGTTAATTAGTGCTTATTAAAAAAAAAAATGCAGTCCCTGCATTGAGAAGCTTGTAATCTTGCATAAATGATAAACAAATATATAGATTATGTCAAGAGGAACAAACAGAAAGTGATCTAGGAGCAGCAAACACATTCAGTCTAAACTGTGGGCTTCAGGAAGGACTTTCTGGACGATATATAGTTGTAGTATGTTCACTAGGATACTAGTGAATTGTGTGTTGGCTGTTTCAATAAAACATTTTCTATAATAAAAGCCCACTTGCTACTCTCCTATAGCAGTAAAGCAAAGTAGGAGAAGTAAACGGACTTTTAGAGTTCATCATTTTTATTTATTCTTTCTGAATCCTTCATTAAAGTTTCATAGCTGTTCCACCACTCTGCCCTGATAAAATTAGTCTTTATTTTTAATTCATTTAAACTCTAGCATTCCTGCACTAAAATTCAGTAAATGCAACAGGATTCAGTACCTTCGACACCTGAAGGATTATAATCCAACATGCATGTTCAACATTCCATTTTCTGATAAATCAAATAATCACCCACATTGTGGAAACAAGAAGTTGGATGAAGGAGAAGAGTGCGATTGTGGCCCTGTTCAGGTATTTGCAAATAATGTCTTTAAACTACAAAGTTTCTGCTCAGCTAGAGCCTAGGCAGGGTGGTGACCATTCATCAACCAAGATATTCCTTGTAAAGTTTTAAATAAAATGTGTTTTTTGTCTCATTTCAAAGCAGGTCATTGGTGTAGCTTCAGTGCAAGACATCTTACCAAGTCATGAATTGTGTATAATGATCTTGCTGGAGACCCCCTGTATCGCATTTGCCTGTTTTATATAGTAATCAGCCCTTCTTGTAAGAAAGACCCTTAGGTGTCTTTAAGTCTGATCTCATGCACAGTAGGAATTTGTTCTCCACAGTTAATCGAGCTTACTCAGTGCCTTATGAGGTTGGTCTATATCTCCAGCTGGACAGTTCATGTTACTAGAAAACTCTTGTCTTAATTGAGCATGAACCATTCTAACCTTCTACATATTTATTGGAGCTATGGTCTCTGGAACATTTAGAATATGCCTTTAAGAAAAATTTTAGAGTAATTCTTAATCTGCTTTCCTCCAACATCGAAGCTATTTCTGTTAAGAGCTTATCCTACAGATATGAGTCTTAGACAATCACTTCTCAAATTTTCATGCGTATATACATCACCAGGGGATGTTAAAATATGAATTCTGATTCTGTAGGCCTGAAGTGAGGCTGAGATCCTTTATTACCAGCAACCTGAAAGGATATGTTGATACTGCTGGTCAGAAAACCACATATGTCTACACTGTAGACACTACAAAATTCAAAACAAATCTAATAGTAAGTGAATCAGAGATTACATGATTGAAGTGGGAACAGTGACATGTAATGAGGTTGCAACACCTCGTTTTCAAATGTCTCATATTGAATGCAAAGAGGCTCTTATCTTTGGAAATTGATTTTTTTAGCTTATGCACATTCTTTAGAGAATGTTTCTATAGTTTCATTCTAATACACAAGGTACCTTATGTTATAATTTGCAGACAGTTTCCTTTGCAATTTTAGTTTTGTTTAAGCATATAGGGCCTATTATGCTAAATTATCCTGCTCTTACTATTTAATGATGTATTAAAAACAACAACAAAGTTCAACCTGAAATACTCAGATTCTTGAGGAAAATGTAAAATTAGGTCTTCAGAAGTTCTATTATCTCTATTAAACCTTTACTATAGAGAAGTAGCAGGGCCCTTCCAAAGAATGGAAGTTATCAAGAAAAATGGAAGGTCAGAAATGTCGGACTTTGTATGCTGCTGATGAAAATTCATTAGTGTGGTGTACTGAACAGCCAACTGGGAAGAAAACAAAATAAGGGTATCTGGGTACCTCAGTCAGTTAAGCCTCCAACTCTTGATTTCGACTCAGATCATGATCTCAGGGTCCTGGGACAGAGTCCCACATTGGGTTCCATACTCAGCAACAAGTATGCTTGAGATTGTCTCCCTCTCCCTCGGCCCCTCTCCCTGCTCACAGGCACACATGCTTTCTCTCTCTCTTTCTCAAATAAATAAATAAATAAATGTCCCAAAGACCACTTACAAGCAGTAGTCTTCATATACATGTCATAACCTAGGATCATGCATTTGGATTTAATGCTGAAAGACAAATTATAAATTATAAATTATACAGAACTATAACTTATTAAACAAGACCTTCACTACAAACAGTTTCTGATCTTTAATTTTTGATTATTGCCAGGAGTGCACCAATCTTTGCTGTGATGCAAACAAATGCATGTTGAAGCCAGGATTTAGTTGTGCAGAAGGAGAATGCTGTGAAGCTTGTCAGGTAAGGACCTGTGCCAGGACTGGGTTCTCCATTTTCAGTTTATTAAGTATACACAGGGGGACAGAATTGGCTGTCCACCGAATGACGCTACACTACTAATCCCAGGTTAGGGTTAGGCTTCCTTGTCCCTAGTAAATCCACTTCTGAGTTGTTCTGACTTCTGACTGGGCCATGCTGTGGCCTGGGAAGTAGAGAAGCAGGTATCACTTGGTCTTTTAGGAGTAGAGTTATATGATAAACATTATTCTTGTTGCTTTGTAAATCACTGCCAACCTATTTAACCTCAGCTCATGTGTGGCATTCCAACAATAGTAAACTAGAAGGGGAAAGATTTTACTGGCATTGGAGAGTGAGAGTGACTAGTACTGGAGATATATTCCTAGGAAAGGCGATCGGAAATCCAAATGACTCTGTCCAAAGATCTGAACAGATCTTTCTTTCAACTCACAAAGGAAAGGAAGTATATCTTAATCATTTTCAAATCTTTCTAGGACTCGTTACAGTTAAATGCATATCGAGTGGCTGAATAAGAAAGCATTTCCATGCACTTTCCTCCAGCAATGAGTCAGGGTATTTTTCCAGTTCATTCGGAGAGATGTGATTTCTTGGGAGTGGAGATTCCTCGTTATAAATAGAGAGGGATTCCCAGTTATATGAGTGTGCTGGAGATGGTATGTACCATCTCCAAGATAAACAGAACTCTTGCTCATTTCTCCATTTTATGTCCTTTCTGCTCTGCCCAATGCTGTTCTAATACAGATTTTCAAAAACACTGTCGTGTCATTCCTAAAATTACATAAAAGTCAACACATTTACAAATGATTATAATTCTCAGTGGAATGGATTAGAAACTCATGATCCAACCTTAAATTCTTTTTTTTTTTTTTTAAGATAAATTAAATGGGTCAAAATTCCTCCTACTTACTGAAACTTAACCTACCTAAATATGCTCAAGATTTATCAGTCTTTTTACTTTTCTTCAACAGATGAAAAAATCAGGGTCCATATGCAGACCGGCAAAAGATGAATGTGATTTTCCTGAAGTATGTACTGGCTACTCTTCTGCATGTCCTAACGACAAATTCCAAGTAAATGGATTTCCTTGCAAGAATGCAAAAGGCTACTGCTTCATGGGGAAATGTCCCACCCGGGATGATCAGTGCTCTCAATTTTTTGATAATGGTGAGAGACAATTACAGTGAATGGCTGATAAACATAATAGCTATAATTTCTGTTATTATCCTGTAACAATTTGGGGGCAAGATTGAAGATAATGTCATTTGTGACATTCTTCCCATATTTTACCTATAATCACTCCAGATATTACCTTTAATATTAGTTGCTATTACCTCTAATATTAATTAACTAGCTCAATATGTGGGTTAAAGTATGTTTATTCCATTTTTATATCCATATGCTTCTGTAAAATATCTTTCTGATACAATAGGATAAGTTTAAAGTGATTTACTTATCTCATTCTGCCTTACCACCACATGAAAATAAAATTTCAATTAGAAAAATAAGAAATGTTATGATTTATAACATTCAAGTTTTTATTATTTTACTTCAATCATTCCATTTTGGATCCTAGAGGTGAAAGACAGTTCTGATCTCTGCTATGAGATGAATAAAAAAGGAAATAGATTTGGATACTGCAAAAACAAGGAAAACAGATTAATTCCCTGTGAAGAGAAGTAAGTACCATGTAAAGAAAAGTAAGTGCCTTCTAAGAGTGTTTTTGCAAAATCAGAACTCTCTTGTTCTGACAGCTGCTAACCTCTTTTTACTGAGGAGGTTAGGAGAAGGGGGAATAAGGAAGCAAGCACACATTCCTGATTGTGTAACCGGCACATTTATGAGTTGAAGGCCGTGAGATATAAGGAAGAAAAATGGGAAAGAGTTAAAATTCTTAGGAAAGAAAGGGAGGAAGAGAAGCTACAAAAAATAGGAAAGAGCAGACAGGAGGAGGAAAATAGAGTGGAAAGAAAGAAAAGAACAGAGAGAAGGAAATAAGTGATGCCATAAAAAGAAAGAAAAGTAGAAGTTGAAATTGGAAGGGAGAAGTGGAAATTAGATCTGATTTTAGAAAGTATTAGCTCTGTCATTCTTCCAGATTTGTTATACTCAGAAAGCTTTTTTTTTTTTTTTCCTGTGCCACAAACAGGATTTGGACTAAAAACAACAAACAGAAAACTTGGTCAAGTTCAATTTTGTTCCTAAATACTCTAGGTGAAACTGGGCAGTCAGTTAACTTCCTCTTACTTCCAGTTGTTGCCCAATCTGTAAAATGGGTATTATAATAATATCAAACTCACTGTTTTTTTTTATGAGAACTAACTGATGTTCTCTGTGCAAGAAGGAATAAGAAAGAAATCTTAACAATTTGATGAAAGTTAGATGAATTGAAATTACTAATAAGAAATATTCTCCTGTAAATTTGAGCTAATATTGACTTGTGGGAATCACAAAACTATAAAGAAATACAATCCTTTTACATGTCCCAGAGTCAGGACTTTGTCTAACCTTTCACCCTGCCTCACTTGGTGCTTCTGCAGCCCATTGATAAACCCGGGTCTAGAGAAAAGTGACCAGGCCACTTCACTGACAGTCTCATCTCTATAAAGTTCTATTTCCTGGTCCCAAACCTGAGAATATTCTCCCTTTCCTTCAGAAATATCAAGTGTGGAAAGATACACTGCAGCAGAGGGCAGCATTTATCTCTGCCTGGTAAAGAAAAGATTAACCACCTTAAGAAGACTTCAAAGCTGAATGTCACCACTGAGTGCAAAACTTTTATTTTATACCAAAATTCTAAAGATTTGGGCCTGGTTGCTCCTGGAACAAAATGTGGAGATGGATTGGTAAGATGAAAGTCCTTTGTTATACTAAAACTTCTTGGTTCAGCCACTTTAAAGCATTATTTTCTATAATTGGTTCCTGAGGGCCTATATATGGCCTATATAAACAGAAACAAATGGGCAACTTTTTTTTTTTAATTGAGCAAAGTAGTAATAACACTATAATGAATATTCATTTTGTTTAACCTCTGTTATACAAAATGATATGTGAATGTTATAAGTGTTTTTAATTATATCTTACAGTGAAATTATAGACATAATTTTTAAAATTAATTTGACTATGAAATAGCCATATATTCTTCAATTGTTTTATTCATTCAGCCGTATTTTGGGGGCACATACTATGATGCCAGTGGCCATAAGGGAAACAAATGATGTAAATATGAGTGTACCTGAGAATTTCATAAATTAAATTACATATATTATGATTCAACACAAGTGCTTTCATAGTTCATTGGTGACCAATGAACTTTTGAGTCCAAAGGAAGAAGTGATTGCCTTTAGTTGGAGAACATGAATGGCATCTTATGATGCCATTAAATTAATGACATTTCAGCTTTGACATGACAAACATTTTTCAAGGCAGAAAAAATAACAAAAGACTTTTTAGAAAGAAATACTTATATAACATGCAAAGGTACAAAATGTATGGCATAGTCAGGAAACTGATCATTTCAGTGTGATTGGAGCTTTGAGTAAAATGTCAGAAAATGAAGTTTTCTAAAATAAGGCCAGATCAGAAGAAGTTTATCATTCCAAGATGAAAACTTTAGGACACGTACTAAAAATAACAGCCGACTCATCAAGGTTTATTAACACAAGAATATATGGAAAACATAATACTTTTCAAAAATCAGCTATTGTGAAATAGAATAGTTTCTGTCTGTGATATAGGTCCTCTCCTCCCATACCATCTCCCACAAACGTTACAGTTTCATTCATATAACGTGATCGAGAAATGAATTGAAAAACAAAATTCAGAATGAAAAAAGGGAATTAGAATTTACTTATTTAATGGATATCTATATTTTAAATCCATACACTTAACTATCAGTTTCCCATTAAAATAGTTAAATATTAAAATGATGAAGAATCTATATTTGTGAAATTTTAGGTATGTGTACAACCACATCCTAGAAAGTTCAAGGACTTTCAGTGAAAGAGTGTATGACACATCAGGTTAAAGAAAATACCAAACAATTTTCTGTTCACACCAGGTAAGAAAAACCATCCAAAAATACAAGCAGAAGTATGACTTACCCTTCATAGAACCCCATAATGAGTGGTAGGAGTTGAACAAAGGAATTTCTAGGGAAGCAGTTTTTCTGCATCTTGATCGTATTAGCATGTTGTGACCATATGTCACCACATTGAGTGCCTATTCTTTTAAGAGTAATCTTTTTTTTTTTAAGATTTTATTTATTTATTGGACAGACAGAGATCACAAGCAGGCAGAGAGGCAGGCGGCAAGAGAGAGGGGGAAGCAGGCTCCCTGCTGAGCAGAGAGCCCAATGCGGGGCTCGATCCCAGGACCCTGGGATCATGACCTGAGCCAAAGGCAGAGGCTTAACCCACTGAGCCACCCAGGCCCCCCCAAAAGTATTCTTAATATAGAAGTGTACCAATCACAATGGTGCCAGTTATTGGGTAAATTCATAAATGAGGGAATTCATGGAAGCAAATGCCAGTTTATAGAGGTATCACAAAGAGACCTCTTTTGGTATGGACTTTTCATCTCATTTTTACAATGAGGTACTTATAGACTTTTCATCTCATTGTTATAATGATACTGTTTTTGGATATGAATAAATTAAAATGAATAAAAACATTCTAGTTTCTCATAATTGTTTTTCTTTCCAGGTAAATTTTGATTTGGCATAGAAAATGAGGGCAAACATATCTCATTGCCCTTGAATGACTTTTTCCTTAGCAACATAAGTAGGAAAATTAAGTCAAAAGGAAAACAGTGAGAAAAGATGAAAAGGGAAGGATAATACATTGGAAAGGAAGAAGAATAGAGGTGAAGGGGGAAAAAAGGGAGAATACTAGTTAGTCCTCTCGGGGACAAAAGAATTGCTGCAACATGCCTCTGTAGTTTTACCTTTATTAAACACATAAAAATGGCAAAATCACAATAAGAAACATTTCAATGTTTCCTTTAGTTGAGACTGGAGTATATGAAAAGAGATTTACATGGGCTTAAACAGCATAATTCCAGTGTTCATTTGATCATGTATATATGAAAATCTATTCTCTAAGAATAATCAAAGAGAACAAATAGCAACGAAAGAATTTAACAGTGTGAACAATGGAGATTAATCTAAGGACTTATAGACAATAGTACCCTATGAAACAGACATTCATCAAAAAAGAGAGAAATCATTTAGGAAAGATGTTTAATTTATATTTTAATCAGATTTAAAAGGATATTAAATCTATAAAAATGGTATTATTTGAAAATCACAAGCACTGCCTTCAAATTACAAAATAAATCATAATTACTGATTTACATATAATTTGAGCAGTAAACCATGAAGTGTAGTAAGCCACAAAATATAGTAAATTAGAAGCTAAACTTCTTAACACATGAGAATGAATTCTTTAGAATGAATTATAAAGAAGAAAATGAATAAAAACAGGAAAAATAGTCCTAATAAATTTGATACAAATTTTTAAGGATTTATTTATTTATTTATTATTTGTGAGAAAGAGCAAGTAAGGGAGAACATGAGAGGGTAGAAGGTCAGAGGGAGAAGCAGACTCCCTGCAGAGCTGGGAGCCTGATGCAGGACTCAATTCTGGGACCCTGGGATCATGACCTGAGCTAAAGGTAGTCGCTTAACTGACTGAGCCACCCAGGCGCCTAATCTGATACAGTTTTAATAGAAATCCCAGATAAAGAAAACATAATATAGGTAAAAGTATAATTAAAGGTATAATAAAAAAATATCCCTGGGGCGCCTACTCAACGGGGAGCCTGCTTCCTCCTCTCTCTCTGCCTGCCTCTCTGCCTACTTGTGATCTCTGTCAAATGAATAAATAAAAATCTTAAAAAAAAAAACCCTGAACTGAAGAATGTATAAAATAAAAACTCAACTTAGTAAGAAAAATTCACAGAAAGATGAGCATAAGACTAACCTTCACAGCATGAAGTTAACAATAAAGAAAATGTTCTATAAGCACCAAAGAAGGCAAGTATCAGTTTTCAACAACAACAATGACAACAAAGTTATCAGGTTATCATTTTATTTATCTTCAAAAAGAAATGCCATAAGATAATGCAGCAAAATCTATGGACCGTTGGAGAATGGAAGTATTGGGACCCAAAACTGTACATACAGCCAAATAATTATTCAGTTAGTAGAGCAATAGAATGACATACTCACACACTTTATAACGTAAAAAAACTACAGTAAATTAGACAGCATTTATTTGCAATGATGTGGATGGAACTAGACGGTACTATGCTAAGCGAAACAAGTCTATCAGAGAAAGACAATTATCATGTGATCTCACTGATAGGAAGAACTTGAGAAACAAGACAGAGGATCATAGGGGAAGGGAGGGGAAAATGAAACAAGATGAAACCAGAAAGGGAGACAACCCTTAAGAGACTCTTAATCTCGGGAAACAAACTGAGGGTTGCTGGAGGGGAGGGGAGTGGAAAGGATGGGGTGGCTAGGTGATGGACATTGGGGAGGATATATACTATAGTGGTGCTGTGAATTGTGTAAGACTGATGAATCACAGACCTGTACCCTTAAAACAAATAATACATTATAGTTTAATAAAAGAGATAAATAAATATGAAAAAAATAGTCAAGAAAGTACTCTGATCAACTGGAAAATGAATTAAACTAAAAAGTTAAATGAGAAGGTAGAATATTAAGGAAATAGTTGCAAGCAAGAAAATCTATACTAATTTTGAGTAAATTCTAGTAATTTATATTATTATTGTGTTTATTATAAGAGTTTAAAGACATTGAATAATGAATAATAATGATCTTTATAAATTTCAATTTTCTAAAACAAACATATGAATTAAGAAGAAGAAAAATAAAAAATGTGACAAATGTCTTATCCTACATAAGAAGCTAATGTTTATTTGATCTTAAAAATGATAAAATAATTTAGATTTAAATATTTTAATGTAGGCTGAATCAATGTTTAGAAAACAAAACATATAGCTTTCAAATAATTGGAGAAAAATAATAAAGTTAACAAGGATAAGCTAAAATGTCTAACATTTAAAATCATATAAAAAGATGAAAAGAGTAAAATTAAACATATCTTATCATAATAAATATAAATGGATTAAAATTTCCCTATTTAAAATGTTAAAGTAATTTTTGAATTGGTGGCCAGAAAGAATTTTCAGGGAATTGCATCAGGAAGATGGTGAAATGGGAGGTGTCCCAGTAATATCTCCCCACAGCAACAATAATTTGGTAGCAAGCCATGAAAAAAGTACCTTTGTCAGAACTTTAAAATCCATGGAGGATCTTGCAAAACATTGGTGCTGTCAAAGACCAAAGATTTGTTTTGAGAAAGCAGGCCCATGCCTAGATGATGAGCTTATTGACCATAGTCCTGGCTAGACCCATAAACATCCATATCTCCTGTTGCTTGGGAACAACCCCATTTGGCTTTGCTACCACCAACAACAACATCTGCCTAGTAACCTACTGGAAGACACATCTATCCATATCCTTGGAGGCAGACCTGCAGATCTTGGTCCAAACACAGATCCTGAAGTGGCTGTGAAACTTCATTCTATTCCTTCCTTCCCAAGTGCAGTTCTAGACAATCTTCCTGCCCACAGAATTTCCAGGAAACATGTTGGTCCATGCACCCAGAGGCACCTTGCTCAATGACTCAACAGAAGCCAAGGACCCAATAAAAGATACACCCATTCATGCACCTAGAAACAAGCCAGCCATCTGACTCAGATGCTCTGGTAGACCCTTGTTACAGTGCCAGTCCACTTGACCAAGGTCACAGAGACAGTCCTGTCTCAGTTCCCAGGTACTATGCAGAATCCACATTTACCCAAATCCCTATTCACAGACCAGTAAACTGCAATCCTATAGACCAGATGATAGCTACATAACCTGGTCCTAGTCTCACTCAACTGTAATCCTGGAAGCAATCATGCCAGCCCAAGGGATACAACAGGAGGCTTTTACCCAACAAAATCAATCTGTAAAACCTGGGAAAGATGTCTGCTCCTTGAAATGCACAGACACCAATGCAGTAGTACATAGATCACAAAGATTCAGGCAAACATAATATCATCTGAAGAGAACTCATAAAGCTCTAGCAACTGATCCCAAAGAAATGGAGATGTAAGATTTTCTTGACAAAGAATTCAAAGTAATCATTTTAAAGAAGTTCAAAAGGATGCAAGGGTACACAAATAGATGACTAAATGGAATCAAGAAAGCAAAGCATGAAAAACATAAGTTTAACAAAGAAATAAAAACCATAAAAAAAGTGAAACAGAAATACTGGAGCTAAAGAATACATTATAGAAATGAAAAAGTCAATGGAAAGCTTCAACAGCAGACTGGATCATTACGAAGAAAAAAGTCAGCAATCTTAAAAATAAGTCACTTGAAATTGGAAAGTTGGAGAAACAAAAGAAAAAAGAATAAAAACTAGTGAAGAAAGCATATGGAACCTATATGACACCAATGACAAAAAATGAATGTATGCATTATGTATGTTCCAGAAGGAGAAGAGAAAGAAAAAGAGAGGAGAATAAAGATTATTTTTAAAAAAATGGCTGAAAATTTGCCAAATACTGGGAAGGATATCTACATTTAGATTCTGAAAGCTCAAAAGACCCCACGAGAGACTAGTCCAAAGAGTATCCAGAGATACATTATAAACCAACCATCAAAAGTCAAAGACAGAAAGAGAACTTAGAAAACAAGAGAAAAGCAACTCATCATATTATAAAACTATTAATAAACTTCTCAGTAGAAGTCTCACAGGCCAAAAGAGAGTGGGATAATGTACTCAAAGTACAAAACAAAACAAACAAATAAGTATACAAAACAAAGAAAGCCCTGCTAAGGGTGCTATATCCAACACAGCTATGTTTCAGAAATGAAAGAGAATTAAAGACATTCTTAAATAAAAGCTGAAGGAGTTCAACAAAACTATACCTGCCTTATAAACAGTGTTAAAAGCTGGGGCGCCTGGGTGGCTCAGTGGGTTAAGCCGCTGCCTTCGGCTCAGGTCATGATCTCAGGGTCCTGGGATCGAGTCCCGCATCGGGCTCTCTGCTCGGCGGGGAGCCTGCTTCCCTCTCTCTCTCTCTCTCTCTGCCAGCCTCTCTGCCTACCTGTGATCTCTCTCTGTCATGCTTCCCTCTCTCTCTCTCTCTCTCTCTCTCTGCCAGCCTCTCTGCCTACCTGTGATCTCTCTCTGTCAAATGAATAAATAAAATCTTTTAAAAAAAAATTAAAATAAACAGTGTTAAAGGGAACACTTCAAGTTGAAAGGGAGGATGCTGAGTAACAGCATAAAACATTTGTACTATAATAGTCATTAGTAAAGGTAAATAGTCAAATTCAAAATGCTTTAATACTGTGAATATAGTGTATAAATGTATTTTAACTCTAATATAAAATTTAAAAGACAAAAATTATTAAAAATAACTATAGCTATAATAATTTGATACTGGGTACACAATATAAAGACAAGCAAAATGTGATATCAACAGCATGAAATATGGAGGGAAGAAAAGTAAAAGTATGCCAATGATTAAAAAAAAATCTCTAGTAGATACACAAAAGATAAAGAGAAAAAAACATCAAAATATACCACTACAAAAAATCAGCAAAGAACAAAAGAAGAGAGGAGGAGGAAAGAAAGGATCAAAGACGCTATAAAGCACTCAGAAAACAATTAACAATGAAAACAGTAAGTTTTTAACTATCAATAATTACATTAAATCTAGATTTATCTATTCAAATGACACAGGTTTAAAAAACAACATCAACAACCAGTATCCAACAATATATGGCCTACAAAATACTCATGGTATGTTTAAGGACACAGGCGTAAAGTTAAGGATAAAAAATATTGCATGAAAAGGGCAACAGAGAACAGTGTGGCCATATTTATATCTGAAAAAATATATTTTCAATCATAAGTGTCATACAAAAAAAAACAAAAATGATCACCATATGATGATAATGGGCTCAATTCATCAAGAGGATATAACAGTTCTAAGTATATATGATATGCACCTAACATTAGAGGATCTAAATATATAAAGAAAATATATACAGAAAATATAAACAGGAAAGAGAAATACAATACAATAGTATGAAACTTTGATGCCCCACTTTCAACAATTTCAGAATCTAAATGTAGATATCCTTCCCAGTATTTGGCAAATTTTCAGCCATTATTTTTAAAATAATCTTTATTCCCCTCTCCTTCTCTTTCTCTTCTCCTTCTGGGACATACATAATGCATACATTCTTTTTTTGTCATTGGTGTCATATAGGTTCCATATGCTTTCTTCACTAGTTTTTATTCTTTTTTCTTTTGTTTCTCCAACTTTCTAATTTTCAACACAGAAAATCGAAAAGAATACAATGTGCTTGAATAACTCTACAGACCAAATGGACCTAACAGATATATACAGAATATTTCATTCAGCAATCACAGAATGTACATTTTTTCTCAAGTGTATTTGGACTATTCTCTGGGATAGATCATATGTTGGCCTACAAAAGAGTCTCAACATATTTAAGAAGACTGAAATAATATCAGACATTTTTTATGACCACAGTGGTAGGAAATTAGAAATCAAAACAGGAGGAACTTTGGAAAATTCACAAATATTTAGAAAATGAAAAATAGATTCCTGAAAAACAAGTGAAAAAGAAGAGATTGACAGGGCAGTCAAAAAATATCCAAGACAAAGGAAAGTGGAAACACTACATAGCAAACTTATGAAATGCAGCAAAACCAGTTCGAAGAGGGAAGTATATAATAATAAAAGCCTGCATTAAGAAAAAAGAAAAATTTTAAATAAACAACCTAATGTTATGCTTCAAGGAACTAGAAAAAGAAGAAGAAACTAAGCCCAAAGTTAGGAGAAGTAAGGAAATAAAGATTTTTTAGAGCAGAAATAAATGAAACAAGAAAGACAACAGGAAAATTTAAGGAAATTGTTTTAATTTTTAGAAGGTAAACAGAATTGAAAAACGTTTTTTTTTTTTTTTAAAGATCTTATTTATTTATTCGACAGAGAGAGAGATCACAAGTAGGCAGAGAGAGAGAGGAGGAAGCAGGCTCCCCGCTGAGCAGAGAGCCCGATGTGGGACTCGATCCCAGGACCCTGAGATCATGACCCGAGCCGAAGGCAGCGGCTTAACCCACTGAGTCACCCAGGCGCCCCGAAAAACTTTTTTTTTAAAGATTTTATTTACTTTATATGACAGAGATCACAAGTAGGCAGAGAGGCAGGCAGAGAGAGAGGGAGGAGGAAGCAGGCTCCCTGCTGAGCAGAGAGCCCGATGCGGGGCTTGATCCCAGGAGCGTGAGATCATGACCCGAGCTGAAGACAGAGGCTTTAACCCACTGAGCCACCCAGGCGCCCCCAGAATTGACAAACTTTTAAGTAGACTAACCAAGAAACAAAAGGGGATGATTCAAAAAAAATTATAAATGACAGGAGAATTACAACTGATATCACAGAAATAAAAGTATTATAAGCGAATACTATGAATAATTATTCAAGTTGAATATTTGAAAGAAATGGATAAATTCTGAGAAGCATACAATGTACCAAGACTAAATGATGAAGAAATAGAACATCTGAACAAACAGGAAATCAGAATAATAATTAATAATTTTCCAACAAAGAAAAGCCCAGGATTCGATGTTTTGTATGTGACAACAAAAGCACAGGCCAAAAGGCAAAAATAAATAAGTGAGACTATATCAAAGTAAAGATTTCTTCAGCAAAGGCTGCAATCAAGAAAATGAAAAAGTAATCAAGGGAATGTGAAAATTATTTGCAGGCCACATACCTGATAAAGGATTAACAGGTAAAAGTTAAAAGTAGTTCATATAACCAATAGCAATAAAACCCCAAATAGTCCAATTCAAAAAAATAAATGAGCAAAGGACTTGTTTGGTTATTTATACAAATGACCAACAAGTATATGAAAAGGAGTTCATCATCATTAACATTCAAGGGAATGAAAATCAAAGCCACTATGAGGTATTACCCCATACCATCTAGTTTGGTTATTATCAAAAAATAACAAATAAAAATGTTGGAGAGGATGTGGGGTACTCTTTTTTGAGTACCCTTGTGCACTGTTGATGGGGATATAAATTGGCATAGCCATTATAGAAACTGTATGGTGATTCCCTAAAAAATTAAAGATAGAACTACCCTATGCTCCAGGAATCTCACTTTTGGACACAGAACCTAAAGAAGTTGAAATTAGATCTTGAAGAGGTATCTGTGCTTCCATGCTCATTGCACCTTTATTTACAATATTTACAAGAGCCAAGATATGGGAACAATCTAAACGTCCTTTGACAGGTAAAAAGATAATGAAAATATGTAATATATAATATTATTTAGTTTTTTTAAAAAAGGAAATTATGTCAGTGGCAACAATATGGATGAACTTGGAGGACATTTCATGCATGCTAACAAAAACGAGTCACAAAAAAGTAAATACTATATGATCTCACTTATATGTGGAAACTAAAAAAAGAAAAGTAAAAGTCACAATCAGAGAGTTGAATGATGGCTGCTAGGTGGGGGAAATGAGGAGATGTTGGTCAAAGAGTATAAACTATGTTCTCAGTAAATTCTGAGAAGCTAGCATACATCTTGGTGGCTATAGTTAGATACTGTAATATATACTTAAAACTTTCTAAGAGAGTAAACTTTAAGTGTTCCAACCACAAAAAAGTAACTGTTTAAGGTAATGGATGTGTTCATTAGGTTGTTTTACATTTCGCAATGTATAACAAAACATCATAATATGTACTCTAAAGTATATAATTTTTATTTGTCTATTATACCTCAATAGAGTTGGAAAAGCATTTCCTTTTATGTGCTTTTTAGAAGAAGTGGGTAAAAATAAAAATAACAGGTAGAAATTAAATAAATGAATGAAGATAAGCCAGGTAATAATTATAAGCAACAAAAACAACAATAATTTGGTTATAAAATGTACAAAAAATAAAAAGCAAAATTTAAAACAGATTTAATAAGCATAAATAAGATTAATTGATACAGCAAGCATGGAATATTATCAAATCAACATAAAATAATACAAATTATAAAAGAAATTGTTGTACCTATGGTTATAGAATCTTTGATAGATTAATATTTGAAAAATTAGGAAGGATATAGACATTTTTATTAGGAGTTTGCATAGAACAGTATTTGAATGTATACTATATTCATTTCAAATATCTGACAAACCTATATGGAAGATTTCTTCTTCTACAAAAGATTCTATATGTGGTCATTTACAGAAGAAAAAATCATGTAAATTCTAAGAGTAAGTTATTAATTCATATGGGTAACTTCATTTCCAGGTGTGCAGCAATGGTGAATGTGTGGAACTTGAAAAGGTCTACAACTCAACCAATTGCTCTTCTCAATGTGACGAAAAAGCTGTAAGATTTGACTCCTTTTTAAATTAATGTCTTGACAGTTGTTTATTTACAGAGGACTTCATTGCTGGGCATGGTGTTTGTGTTTGTTTGTGTGTGTGTGTGTGTGCATGTGTGTGGTGATTTTTAAATCAAATATATTTTTGGAATCCATTTTTTCATGTATCTTCCATAAAATTGATCCAAAGACCCAAACCAGTATTACACATAGATATTGCCTATATTGTATATATATATATATTTTATCATTGGACTGGTAATCTAGAAATCCAGTAACTTATGTACCTATGAAGTTTAAACCTAATGTTTAAAGTTGGATTTACCATGTCACTTTTAGTTAAATTATACCAATGTCAACACTAACCTAAAGCTTTTCACAAAACAACAAAAAATTATGTATATATGTACATTATATATACTTATATATATATTTAAAATATATAGACATATAATATACATATATATTATAGAGAAAGAGAGATTTGGAAAAGAATTTCTTTTTTCCTATCCTATATTTGGATATATATACACACACACACATAAATGTACATATAATTACATATAATATATATACATATAAAATATATATAAATATACATATATATTTTATGTATTTATATACATATCTCTCTCTTCTCAATTATATTTATATATATATATCCTCAATTAACACTGCCCAGTACTATGTGTAACTCTAGCAGGGCTGTTCCTTTAATAAGATTGAGGCCTTCTAGAAAGAGAAGTCAAACCGTCTTGTTTATCTGGTTTGGAATCATTTTCATGCCCAAAGGCCATCTTCAAAAGCGGTTACTTCTTGTAATTTTGTGTGCTTATTTTTTACCAAAGGTTGATTCTGATATGCAGTTTAGTTAATTAATCAGTAAAAGAATGAATGTATGTGTGAGTGCATCTGTGTGTGTGATATAAAACTAAGCAAAGTGAGATGCAATACACACACACATAATTTGATAAAATTATGACTGATTGCTCTTCCAGGTGGATGACCATGAACTTGAGTGCCAATGTGAGGAAGAACGGAAACATGTGGATTGGGGAAAAAACTTAAATATTACCTGTGAGCATCCTAGGATATAATACCTTGCATATATCAAAAGCTTAGACAGTAAGAAAGCTTTCCACCTTATTTTTGAAATCTAATATGTATATGTTGTATTTCTGTGTGGATTTGCATGGTATTTTAGTTATTTCACATATTTAAATGTCCAAATTTGAATTTACAACAATTACCTTTTAGAATTAATATATCTTCTTCTAGTTAAATTTGAAATAGATCTTCTAAGAGCCCATAACACAACAAGGCCTTTTCTATAGTCAGTTAATAATAACTGACAGTCATAACATTTCCGACTGATTGTGGTTTTAAACATAATGGACTCTTGGGTGACTGTCAATGGCTAGTACATATAAAAATTTCTGTAATGCCTTGGTCTTTTGCTTTACATTTTTTTTTAAAAAATTGGAGTTGGGAGGAATTAAAGTCCTTAAGGAAGGGAGAAGCTGGATTATAACAGCTCAGTTAATATTCCACCGTCCTAAAGTTGATGTCCTGGCTAAAACTTGTTTTTTAATATTGCAGATATATCCATCTTGGTGGTTGTGCTTGTCCTGGTTATTATTGGTGTTGGGGTAGTTGTATTATTAATTCATCACCAAAAATGTATTAAGTTGAAGCGAATTCTGAGGTATGTATTTTCTATGTGTTGTAATGGGACCATTACTGGGAAGATATAAGCTTTGTCACTACAGATGATGAAACTCTAGGTGGGACAAAGTAAGAGTAACAGTAAATTGAAAAACTAACATTTTTATGTTCTCATCTCCAAATGCTTATCCTAATGGGTCCCAAACTTCACTGCACATTGGAATCAGGGAGATTTCTAAAAAGAATTCTAATTTTAGTTCCTACCTCAGATTTGTTCCAGAGTGTAAACTAAGTATCAATCTTTTAGAAATCTCCTAGATGATTAAATATTAGCCACAGACTTATCCTATCACTTATGTCAATATCCAATTTCCTTCTTGACAGCCCACTTAGAGATACATTGGGAGTGGAGAATAAAGGATACTTTGGTGATGAGCAGCAGACAAGAACTGAGCCAATTTTCCCTGATATTCATCCCCTTCATGTAAGCAAGTGTCATTTGCAATAGTTAACAAATTGACTTAAAAAGCAGTTGCATGTGTATTTGAAGTGGAACTAGCCCTAAGCTAAGTGAGAAGAAAACAACAGTTTAACATAATTCCACACCAATGGAGCCTTCAGTCTACATGTGGGGAAGGAAAGGATGACAGGACAGAAGCAAACCAAGACTCTATTTCAGAGCAGCATATATTAGTTCAACAAAATATTGATTTGTGCACTATTGGAAAAATTCACATACACAAATTTATTTTGGGACATAAAACAAGTTCACTTTTTTTTTTTTTTTTAAGATTTAATTTATCTATTTGAGAGACAGCACCAGCAAGGGACAAAGGGAGAGGGAGAAGCAGACCCTCCACTGAGCAGGAAGCCAGATGCCAGGCTCAATTCCAGGACCCTGAGATTATGACCTGAGTTGAAAGCAGACCCTTAAATGACTGAGCCACCCAGGAACCTGGGGACATAAAACAAGTCTTAACAAATTTAAAAGAATTGAGGTCATACAAAATATGCTTTCAAAATAAAATTTTATTAAAAATCAGTAACAAAGGGGGGCGCCTGTGTGGCTCAGTGGGTTAAAGCCTCTGCCTTCGGTTCAGGTCAGAATCCCAGTGTCCTGGGATCGAGCCCCACATCGGGCTGTCTGCTCTGCAGAAAGCCTGCTTCCTCCTCTCTCTCTCTCTCTGCCTGCCTCTCTACCTACTTGTGATCTCTGTCTGTCAAATAAATAAATAAAAATCTTGAAAAAAAAATCAGTAACAAAGGGCGCCTGGGTATCTCAGTGAGTTAAAGCCTCTGCCCTCGGCTCAGGTCATGATGCCAGGGTCCTGGGATAAAGCCCTGCATGAGGCTCTCTGCTCAGCGGGGAGCCTGCTTCCCTTCCTCTTTTTCTGCCTGCCTCTCTGACTACTGGTGATCTCTGTCAGATGAATAAATAAAATATTTTTTTTAAAAATCAGTAACAAATATATTGGGAAAATCCCCAATTGAAAATTAAAAACAAATTCTAAAAACACTTGGGTCAAATAAAAACCTTAAAAAGGAGAACAGAAAATACTTCAAAGGAAAAAGAAACAAAACCTACCAGAATTTGTGGGAAGTAGTGAAATCAGTAATTAAAGGAAAGTTTATAGCACTAAATGCTTATGTTAGAAAAGAAGTAAGGTATGAGAGCAATGATATCAGTTTTCATTTTAAGAAGCCAAAAAAGAAGGAAAAAGAAGAAGAATAGCAAAGCTCCATGCAAGTGGAGGACAGGGAAATAATAAGTACTGGGTACCAATGAAATTGAAAACAAAGCAAAACAATAAGCACATAAGAAAACAATAAAAGCAAAAGCTATTTTCTAGAAATTAATAGATCTTATAAACTTCCAGTCAGACTGAGCAGAAGAATGTAAGTGAGTCAGCATGACTATCAGGAATCATAAAGGTGAAATCTCAGGAGAGTATACCTTATTAAATTAACAATATTTTGCATATGGAGATTAATTTGGAAACTTCTTATTTTAATATATTATATTAAATAATTCTTATTTAATATATTTAATTGTAATTAAATAGTAAATTTTTTGAAAGTTGTTAATCACCAAAGCTTATTCACGAAAAGATAGATAAACTGAATAGCTCTGTATATAACAGAGAAAAGTGACTTTGTAGTCAAAACCTTTCCACGAAAAAATGGTGAATTCTACCAAACATATAATGATGAAATAATATTAGTTCTATATAAACTTTTCCAAAAAATGGGGGAGAATGGACACTCCCAACTCCTTTTATAAGGATAGTATGTTTCTGTTAAAAAGGAAACAGGCATTACAACCTGGAAAAAGGCATTACAACAACAACAAAAATTATTTGTCAGTAATTCTAATAAATATAAATGCATAAATATTAAATTTTAGTCAACTGAATTTTATAATGCATAAGAAGAATAATGCTGTGACCAAATGAGGTTTATCCTAGGAATATAAGGCAAATTTAACATTAAAAAAATTAATCTAATCCACTGTATTATTTGACTGAAAGTAAAATCATATGATTACCACGTAAACGCAGGTTAAGTATTTGAAAAATATTCCTGATAAAACTTAGGAAAGTAGGAACATAAGGAAACTTTCTGAAGTTGATGGAAGTATCTACCAAAAAACCTACAGCTAATGTCGTATTTTTGGTTAAAAAACTGAATACCTTTCCTAAATATCAGGAACAAAGCAATGATGTCCACTGCCACCACTTCTACTTTTACTTGAAATTATAGCCATTACCATAAGGGTGAAAGAAAGAGAGAGAGAGAGAGAGAGGAAGGAAGGAAGAAGTAAACTGTTTTGATTTGCTGAAGACACAATCATTTATCGTTTACCTATAGTAAATAAAAGTGATTTAGTAAGGGGCCACCTGGGTGGCTCAGTGGGTTAAGCCTCTGCCTTCAACTCAGGTCATGATCTCAGGGTCCTAGAATCCTGAGGCTCCCATACCCGGCTCTTTGCTCAGGGGGAGCCTAC